>NC_086445.1:704261026-704543066 GCF_028390025.1 Pseudophryne corroboree
TAATTTATGATTGCCATCACCTGTGCTGAAACACCTTTGATTGCCGGCACCTGTTTTGAACAGGTAATGGATAAGAAAGGTGTTTCAGCACAGATGATGGCAATCATACATTAAGAGAAGTCCAGGAGCAGAGCATTCTGTCCCTCCTGGAGAGGGTCATGTTGGGAGGTATGCATAGATCTTAACATATCTAAGCCATTCCTTAAATGTCAGACAAATATGGTTCTAAAATCTTATTTGTTTTCTTCTGTTGTATTAGGAGATTGCAATGCTCCTGAAAAAGTCGAATTTGCAGAGCAAGCGACGGATACTCTTGATAAGGCCAGCTTTCCTACTGGTTCAGTAGTGACATATAGTTGTCAACCTGGCTATAAACGTATAACTGGCACAACTGTAACTTCAAAAAAATGTTTACCTGACAATACATGGTCACAACTTGATGTATTCTGCGAGCGTAAGTATAAGATTATTATTATTATTATTATTATTTATTATTATTATTTTTTTTGCAAATTGTTTTTATTAAATACAGTATTACTTTTTATTTTGTAATATTGAATATCAAAAGGATACCATGCATAGATCTTGTCGTCCAAAAACAAATTTTTTTATAGTGGCTTGTATCACATGCTAAACTTACAACAGCAAAAGAAAAGGCAAAGAAGAATAACTGAATAAAAGGAGGAGAGAAGGAAAGAAAGACGTCCTCACAGCCCAAAGGTCTTTAGAAAAAATATTATTAGGGGGTTACACCAGAATAGCCCACTAATTTCACAATACCCCCAAGTGTAAATATTTATAATGATCTGATTCTTTGTAAACCAGCCAAGGATACCAAGTAGCAGTAAAGACCTGGTTTATAATGGCTAAGGAGGAGATCAGGTCATCCATAACCATATAATGTTCTATGTGCACACACCATTCGGGCATGGTGAGGCTAGCGACAGACTTCCAATGTACTGGGATAACAGCCTTTGAGGAACTAAGAATATGGCGAGGTAGTGTCTTTTTATATTGGGATTGAGGCCTTCGTACAAAAATCAGACGCCAAAAGCTAGGGAATAGAGGCAAGTTCTCCTGAAGAATGATACTAGTCGTTTCTATTACCTTTTGTCAAAATGGTTGAAGAAGGGGACAATCCTAACAAATATGTAAAGGAGTTCCAACAGCTGCCATGCATCTCCAGCAAGTATTCATGACTCCAGGATACATTTTAGCCAACAGACTAGGGCAGCGATATTACTTTGTTGTGCGTTTCCATCCAAGATTTTTCTTATGTTTTTTTTTGTTTATGGAAAGATAGAAACCTGTGATGCCTCTCTCTGCTGATATGGTTGTCACACCTTGAGATGAGCCAATTGTTTTTGCCTCATCGTACACCTTTTTACTTTTATTTTGATTTTTTTTTAGCATAATCACATTAATTTGGTTGTACCTCCTCATTGTCACAGTACTGGAATTCATTAGATCTAGCTCAGGGCCCTTGGTCTGAGTTGATGTACAGAAAATGGGGATGCTTGATGTTACTTTTGACTCGGGTTTTACAGGAGATTAAGCACATTAGTGACACATAAGGACCATGGACTGGTGATATGCAAGGATACTGAAATGGAACTAGGAGCCACCAGGTCACCGGGCGGCCATTCACCTAATGATACATAAAGGCCAGTCAGGCCTCAGGTCCACTCCAGAAGCAAAGCAACCCCTGGAATTCAAAGCAGCTGACAGATGGAACCAGAATCCAAATCGGGAAATTGAGTATTATGTAACCAGAAAAGAGCTTGAGGAAACTATATCCCTGGTACGTCTCTGATGCAAGGACCGGGAATCCGGATGGGGAACTCAGAACAGAGGAACAAACCAGATAAACAGTATTGGGCACCGTAGTGCTTAGACCTTCAGTTAGCCCCGAGGACAGCCCACAGGCTGCAGTTAACGTAGATCTTTTTTCCAGGTCTGAGATACGATAACAAATCCCAGATAAACTGCCTGTTTTTGGGTGCCGCGCAACCTGTTGACACACAGGTCCAGAAACTTATCCTGGGTTCTATGTGAGAACTCTCAAACAGTTCATTTACCGAGCAAAGAAAAAGGGCTCTAATTGAGGGTTCCGTATGCTATAGCGGTGGCCAGGATGCTGGCAGTCAGTATACAGTCAATGACATCCTGGCCGCCAGTCCTGGTGGTGGAGGCCACCACCCTTTCTACCCATTTTGTTAAATGAACGCGTCTAATTGAATTACCCTTTTCTCTGACGTCCTAGTGGATGCTGGGGACTCCGTAAGGACCATGGGGAATAGACGGCTCCGCAGGAGACTGGGCACATCTAAAGAAAGATTTAGGTCTATCTGGTGTGCACTGGCTCCTCCCCTATGACCCTCCTCCAAGCCTCAGTTAGATTTCTGTGCCCGGCCGAGCTGGATGCACACTAGGGGCTCTCCTGAGCTCCTAGAAAGAAAGTATAGTTTAGGTTTTTTATTTTACAGTGAGACCTGCTGGCAACAGGCTCACTGCAGCGAGGGACTAAGGGGAGAAGAAGCGAACCTACCTAAGTGGTGGTAGCTTGGGCTTCTTAGGCTACTGGACACCATTAGCTCCAGAGGGATCGCACACAGGACCCAACCTCGTCGTCCGTTCCCGGAGCCGCGCCGCCGTCCCCCTTACAGAGCCAGAAGCAAGAAGGTCCGGAGAATCGGCGGCTGAAGACTTCTGTCTTCTCCAAGGTAGCGCACAGCACTGCAGCTGTGCGCCATTGCTCCTCATGCACACCACACACTTCGGTCACTGATGGGTGCAGGGCGCTGGGGGGGGGCGCCCTGAGCAGCAATATTAACACCTTGGCTGGCAAAACTGACACCATATATAGCCCCAGAGGCTATATAGGTGTAAATTACCCCTGCCAGAATAACACAAAAAGCGGGAGAAAGCCAGCCGAAAAAGGGGCGGAGCCATCTCCCTCAGCACACTGGCGCCATTTTCCCTCACAGCTCCGCTGGAAGGATCGCTCCCTGGCTCTCCCCTGCAGTCCTGCACTACAGAAAGGGTAAAAAAGAGAGGGGGGGGGGGCACAAATTTAGGCGCAGTATAATATATATATATGCAGCTATAAGGGAAAACACTCTTTATAGGTGATATCCCTGTGGTATATAGCGCTCTGGTGTGTGCTGGCATACTCTCCCTCTGTCTCCCCAAAGGGCTTTGTGGGGTCCTGTCCTCTGTCAGAGCATTCCCTGTGTGTGTGTTGTGTGTCGGTACCGCTGTGTCGACATGTATGATGAGGAAAATGCTGTGGAGGCAGAGCAAATGCCTGTAAATGTGTTGTCACCCCCTGAGGGGTCGACACCTGTGTGGATGGACTTATGGAAGGAATTACGTGACAGTGTCAGCTCCTTACATAAAAGGTTTGACGACATAGGACAGCCGGCTACTCAGCTTGTGACTGTTCCAGCGTCTCAAATGTCATCAGGGGCTTTAAAACGCCCGCTACCTCAGATGGCAGACACAGATGTCGACACGGATACCGACTCCAGTGTCGACGACGATGAGACTAGTGTACCCTCCAATAGGTCCACCCGTTACATGATTGAGGCAATGAAAAATGTATTACACATTTCTGATAGTACCCCAGGTACCACAAAAAAAAAGGGGTATTATGTTCGGTGAGAAAAAACTACCAGTAGTTTTTCCTGCATCTGAGGAATTAAATGAGGTGTGTGAGGAAGCCTGGACTTCCCCCCGATAAGAAATTGATAATTTCTAAACGGTTATTGGCAGCGTACCCTTTCCCGCCAGAGGATAGGTCACGTTGGGAAACGTCCCCTAGGGTAGATAAAGCGCTTACACGTTTATCAAAACAGGTGGCACTACCGTCTCCGGATACGGCCGCCCTAAAGGATCCTGCTGATAGAAAGCAGGAGGCTACTCTAAAAGCTATATATACACACACGAGCATTATATTGCGACCAGCGATTGCATCAGCATGGATGTGCAGTGCTGCTGCTGCGTGGTCAGATTCCCTGTCGGATAATATTGATACCCTGGATAGGGACACTATTTTGCTGACAGTAGAGCATATAAAGGCTACCCCACAGCAAAAGAAGGCACCGTATTATCAAGTACAGTCCTTTCGGCCCCATAAACACAAGAGGGCTCTAGGCGCATCCTTTCTGCCGAGAGGCAAAGGTAGAGGGAAAAAGCTGCAGCATACAGCCAGTTCCCAAGAGCAAAAGTCCTCCCCCGCGTCCGGTAAGTCCACAGCATGACGCTGGGGCTTCACAGGCGGATCCGAGTACGGTGGGGGCCCGTCTCAGAAATTTCAGCACACAGTGGGCTCTCTCACAGGTGGATCCCTGGGCCCTTCAAGTAGTATCTCAGGGGTACAGGCTGGAATTCGAGACGTGTCCCCCCCCCCCCCCCCCCCCCCCCCCCCCCGCCGTTTTCTAAAATCTGCCTTACCAGCAACTCCCTCTGCCAGGGAGGCAGTGTTGGTGGCTATCCAAAAACTGTATTCACAGCAAGTGATTGTCAAGGTACCCCTCCATCAGCAAGGGAAGGGTTACTATTCCACAATGTTTGTGGTACCGAAACCGGACGGTTCGGTGAGACCCATCTTAAATTTAAAATCCTTGAACACTTATATCAAAAGGTTCAAGTTCAAGATGGAATCGCTCAGGGCGGTTATTGCGAGCCTGGACGAGGGGGATTACATGGTCTCCCTGCACATCAAGGATGCGTACCTGCATGTCCCCATTTACCCTCCTCACCAGGAGTACCTCAGATTTGTGGTACAGGACTGTCACTATCAGTTCCAGACGCTGCCGTTTGGGTTATCCACGGCACCGAGGGTCTTTACCAAGGTAATGGCCGAAATGATGATACTCCTTCGCAAGAAGGGAGTTTTAATTATCCCGTACTTGGACGATCTCCTGATAAAGGCGAGGTCCAAGGAACAGTTGGTAGTGGGGGTAGCACTTTCTCGGGAAGTGCTACAACAGCACGGCTGGATTCTCAATATTCCAAAGTCACAGCTGGTCCCGACGACACGTCTTCTGTTCCTGGGAATGATTCTGGACACAGACCAGAAAAAAGTGTTTCTTCCAGTGGAAAAAGCCGAGGAGTTGTCATCTCTAGTCAGAGACCTCCTAAAACCGGGACAGGTGTCGGTACATCAATGCACACGAGTCCTGGGTAAAATGGTAGCTTCGTACGAAGCGATTCCATTCGGAAGGTTCCACGCAAGGACTTTCCAGTGGGACCTGTTGGACAAATGGTCCGGGTCCCATCTCCAGATGCAACAGCGGATAACCCTGGCGGCAAGGACCAGGTTGTCGCTGCTGTGGTGGCTGCAGAGGGCTCATCTACTAGAGGGCCGCAGATTCGGAATACAGGACTGAGTCCTGCTGACCACGGATGCCAGCCTTCGGGGCTGGGGCGCAGTCACACAGGGAAGAAATTTCCAAGGACTGTGGTCAAATCAGGAGATTTCGCTTCACATAAATATTCTAGAGCTAAGGGCCATTTACAATGCCCTAAGCCAAGCAAGCCGGTACTGATCCAATCAGACAACATCACGGCGGTCGCCCATGTAAACAGACAGGGCGGCACAAGAAGCAGGAGGGCAATGGCAGAAGCCACAAGGATTCTCCGATGGGCGGAAAATCATGTGTTAGCACTGACAGCAGTGTTCATTCCGGGAGTGGACAACTGGGAAGCAGACTTCCTCAGCAGGCACGACCTCCACCCGGGAGAATGGGGACTTCATCCAGAAGTCTTCCAAATGCTGGTAAACCGGTGGGAAAGACCACAGGTGGACATGATGGCGTCCCGCCTCAACAAAAAGCTAAAAAGATATTGCGCCAGGTCAAGGGACCCTCAGGCGATCGCTGTGGACGCTCTAGTAACACCGTGGGTGTACCAGTCGGTTTATGTGTTTCCTCCTCTGCCTCTCATTCCCAAGGTACTGAGAATAATACGAAGGTGAGGAGTGAAAACTATACTCGTGGTTCCGGATTGGCCAAGAAGAGCTTGGTACCCGGAACTTCAAGAGATGCTTTCAGAGGACCCTTTGCCTCTGCCGCTCAGACAGGACCTGCTGCAGCAGGGGCCCTGTCTGTTCCAAGACTTACCGCGGCTACGTTTGACGGCATGGCGGTTGAACACCGGACCCTGAAGGAAAAGGGCATTCCGGAGGAAGTCATCTCTACCCTGATCAAAGCCAGGAAGGATGTCACCGCAAAACATTATCACCGCATTTGGCGGAAATATGTTGCTTGGTGTGAGGCCAGGAAGGCCCCAACGGAGGAATTTCAACTGGGTCGATTCCTGCATTTCCTGCAAGCAGGGGTGACGTTGGGCCTCAAATTGGGGTCCATTAAGGTCCAGATTTCGGCCCTGTCGATTTTCTTCCAGAAAGAACTGGCTTCACTGCCTGAAGTTCAGACTTTTGTCAAAGGAGTTCTGCGTATTCAGCCTCCTTTTGTGCCCCCAGTGGCACCTTGGGATCTCAATGTGGTTTTGGAGTTCCTGAAATCACATTGGTTTGAACCACTTAAGACTGTGGATTTGAATTATCTCACGTGGAAAGTGGTCATGCTGTTGGCTCTGGCTTCGGCCAGGCGTGTGTCAGAATTGGCGGCTTTGTCCTATAAAAGCCCTTATCTGATTTTCCATATGGATAGGGCAGAGTTGAGGACTCGTCCTCAGTTTCTCCCGAAGGTGGTATCAGCGTTTCACTTGAACCAGCTTATTGTGGAGCCTGCGGCTACTAGGAACTTGGAGGATTCCAAGTTACTGGACGTAGTCAGGGCCCTGAAAATTTATGTTTCCAGGACGGCTGGAGTCGGGAAAACTGACTCGCTGTTTATCCTGTATGCACCCAACAAACTATGTGCTCCTGCTTCTAAGCAGACTATCGCGCGCTGGATTTGTAGCACTATTCAGCTGGCGCATTCTGCGGTGGGACTACCGCAGCCTAAATCTGTAAAAGCCCATTCCACAAGGAAGGTGGGCTCATCTTGGGCGGCTGCCCGAGGGGTCTCGGCTTTACAACTTTGCCGAGCTGCTACTTGGTCAGGGGCAAACACGTTTGCAAAATTCTACGAATTTGATACCCTGGCTGAGGAGGACCTGGAGTTCTCTCATTCGGTGTTGCAGAGTCGTCCGCACTCTCCCGCCCGTTTGGGAGCTTTGGTATAATCCCCATGGTCCTTACGGAGTCCCCAGCATCCACTAGGACGTCAGAGAAAATAAGAATTTACTCACCGGTAATTCTATTTCTCGTAGTCCGTAGTGGATGCTGGGCGCCCATCCCAAGTGCGGATTGTCTGCAATACTTGTAAATAGTTATTGTTACACAAATCGGGTTGTTATTGCGAGCCATCTGTTCAGAGGCTCCGTTGTTATCATACTGTTAACCGGGGTTCCTATCATGAGTTATACGGTGTGATTGGTGTGGCTGGTATGAGTCTTACCCGGGATTCAAAATCCTTCCTTATTGTGTCAGCTCTTCCGGGCACAGTGTCCTAACTGAGGCTTGGAGGAGGGTCATAGGGGGAGGAGCCAGTGCACACCAGATAGACCTAAATCTTTCTTTAGATGTGCCCAGTCTCCTGCGGAGCCGTCTATTCCCCATGGTCCTTACGGAGTCCCCAGCATCCACTACGGACTACGAGAAATAGAATTACCGGTGAGTAAATTCTTATTTTTTGTTTGTAATTAATTCACCCTTCTAAAAACAGGATTTTAAAGGTTTTCATAACAAAATCTGCTCTTTGAAAATGCATTGTGTTTTAATTTTTTTGGCAAATGTTAAAATCTACTAGTCCTCCTTTCTGCAGCGGGGTACACTGAGCTCCACAGGGATAACATCGGGGGTGTAGAGTAGGATCTTGATCCAAGGCACCAACAGGCTAAAAGCTTTGACTGTTCCCAAGATGCTCAGCGCCGCCGCCTCTGTAACCCCGCCTCCGTGCACAGGAGCTCAGTTTGTAAGTTGGTCCCTGCAGTGGCAGCAGCTAACAGGCAGGGCTGCTCCAGCAACCCTGAAAAGAGCTTTTAAAGTGAAGATAGAAGACTTCAAGGGCTTCAGCAGAGGCTCTGTCAGTGCTAGATGTCATTCTGACATCTCCTGCTGCAGCTCCCTCACCTCCCCCAGCGGCGCTACATACTCCCGTGTCCCTGGTTGCTGGGTACTTACAGCGGAGGCTCCGGTTTGGCAGGTCAGGTACACACACTCACCGAAGCTCTCCGGGATCGCGTGGCCGCATCTAGGGAGGAGGTAAGAGGGTCTCCCAGGCGGGACCCGCTGGAAATCGGGATCCGGCACGTCCATTAAGAGGCGGGCAGCGCGTGCTGGCGTGGACACTGTGTCAGTACAGGGACCACACTAGACCACCAGGGCAGGGGCACAGGTCGGTTTACCTACAAACCATTGTCTTATGGCCCACAGTACCCGGTGGTGAAATCCAGCAAGGGGATAAGGCTCTGACCTGTAGCCACTCCCCCAGGGCGCCATTTAGAGTGTTCCTTCCCTGGAGCTGCATCTCTCTCTCTCCCTCACTCCCTGTCAGTGTTTGGGCGCCATCTTCACATGCTGAGCTGATCCTGGGACTGTATGGACAAAGTTCAGTGCAGTTTTGTTGCTTGTCATAATTTCTGCATTGTACATGTAACTGTGTGTGTGTGCATATAGCTGCTGTGTGATTTCTACTTCGTGTATCTCACTCAGATTGCTATCCCTATATTCTGTACCCTGAGGGGGGGGCTAAGTGCGTCAGGGTTATTACTTGATATAGGTGTTTCACAGGATATTCTATTTTGTGTTTCTCTTACATCCTAGAGGATGCTGGGGTTCCATTTAGTACCATGGGGTATAGACGGGTCCTTTGGGAGCCACTGGCACTTTAAGAGTTTAATAGTGTGAGCTGGCTCCTCCCTCTATGCCCCTCCTACCAGACTCAGTTTAGAAAATGTGCCCGGAGGAGCCGGTCACAGCTAGGGGAGCGCCTAGGAGTTTTCTTAGTTCTATTGTTTTCTAGAGTTTGATATTTTACGGGAAGGCTGCTGGCAATAGCCTTCCTGCTTCGTGGGACTTAGGGGGGGAGTGGGATCCAACCCTTAGGTTAATGGCCCCTATCTCCGCTGATAGGACACTGAGCTCCTGAGGGTGATGATCATTAGCCGCCCGAGGCGTCCACTCCCACAGCATGCCGCCACCCCCTAACAGAGCCAGAAGAAAGAAGAGTGGTGAATCTGACGCCGGAGTCCCGGTAAGCGGGTCCCCGGCGAGAATGGCGGCACAAGGGTGGGAGCGCAGCTCTGACAGGCTGCGCTCCGGAAGGCTCAGCGGCACACTGTGTACGGCGCTGTGAGGGGCATCCTGGGCCAGCGCAATACCCTACACTGGTCAGACCCACTGTTTGCTGCAGCAATTACCTCAGGCCAGTATAATCTCTAAGTGCGGGTCGTTAAACTCCTTATTTAGGAAAACCTGAGTACACCCTGAGTTATTATCCACATCCCTAAAGAGTGTCTAAATTGTCAAGGGTTGTGTTACCTTTACCTGGTACAACCTCCATAAAGGCTGATCGCAGATTGAGACTAATCTATAATACTGTACACTGCTGCAGGTGTGACTCTGAGACCCACTTTTGCGTACATCTCTGGGGCTATTGTGACGTGGTCAGGCTCCTTACTTGATGATTTAGATTCTATGTATAGAAGTGACTTGTACTTGTTTCTATGTCACATACAGGATTCTACAGGCTTCACGGATAGACTCCATGAAGGAGATTGACCTGCGTAACGCAGGGACCACTGCTCTGGCAGTTTCGACACGCAGGGGGGCGGTGGCTACACCAGTGGACTGCGGATACAGAATCCGAGTAAGGTATGACAGGTCCGCCCTTCACAGGTAAGACCCTGTTGGGGGACACGGGATTATCCATGTCAATTGCGGGTAAGTCGGTATGTCTTCTTTCCGCAGCTGCACAGACCAGAACATTATATCCTACACCTACACTGCAATCCCTTCGAAACGCAAAGTTCAAACCTGATTCCACACATTCCTCCACTTCCTTTAGAGGACGTTGGGGAAATCCAAAAAACTTGCACCGCCAGGTTCCCAGGGACGGATTTCAGATTCTGCCTTTTTCAAACCCTTCGGTTTGTCGGTGGACCTCACTGCATGGGGATCAGGCAAGTGGGTGCGAGACTAAAGAGATTTGGTAACACATCTGGGCGATATCCTGCCTAGACCCCTGGAAACGGTTGACTTGCCCAGGGGTGTAGTCTAGAATTTCTAGCATTCCCTCCTCACAGATTTTTCAAATCAGGCTTCCTAGCTTCTCAGGCAGAAAGTGCGCTACGGCTGGTAGCTATCATAACATTTGTCAAACAAATGTCATTATTCCAGTTCCACCTCATTTACGTAACAGGGGTTACTATTCAAACCTAAGGTCATTGATTCCCTACTGGTGGGTGTTCGATTCATGATGGAGTCTGGGAGTGGTGATCTCTGATCGAGATATAGAGGAATTCCTGGTATCCCGGGATATCAAGGGTGTGTACTTCACATTCCAATCTGGCTGCCTCTCTATGCCTATCTAAAGTTGCACTACAACTATGTCACTTCCAGTTCTAAACAGTGAACTTTGGCTTCTACGCAACACCGGGGGTGTTAATCAGGGCCATGGCAGCCTTTATGCTCCTGCTCCACAAACCAGGAGTGGTCATAATTCCATATCGGGACGACCATAACATACTCCAGGGAACTGTTTTTACGGAGTGTTGCTTCCTCAAATCACCTGTCTCGTGATCTTGGGTGGATCCTGAAGCTTCCAATTTCACATTTGAAGCCGATAGAGAGGCGTTCCTTCCTGGGGATGATTCTCGACATGGTAGTGCAGAGGGTGTTGCTACCGGTGGAGAAAGCGTTGGTGATCCAATCAATGGTCCGAGATGTCCTGATGCCAGCCCGGGTATCGGTTCATCTGTGCATTCACCTTCTGGGGAAGATGGTTGCCTCCTAAGAGTCTCGACAGTACGGAAGATTCCTTGCACGGTCTTTCCCACTGGATCTCCTGGTCTTATGGTCAGGATCTCCTCTTCACATGCACCAGCGGATACGCCTGTCACAGAAAGCCGGAATTTCACTCCTCTGGTGGCTGCAAACTTCTCACCTACTCAAGGGCTGCAGTTTCGGGATACAGAATTGGATTCTTCTAACTACGGCTGCAAGTCTCAGAGGTTGGGAAGCCGTTGCTCAGGGGGAAAATTTCCAAGGAAACCGG
Source organism: Pseudophryne corroboree (assembly GCF_028390025.1). NCBI lineage: Eukaryota > Metazoa > Chordata > Amphibia > Anura > Myobatrachidae > Pseudophryne > Pseudophryne corroboree. The sequence continues at coordinate 704,272,315 of NC_086445.1, forward strand.
TCAGTTCCTGCCAATAAACATTCTGGATCTAAAGGCTGTGTACAACGACCTTCTACAAGCGGCACATCTTCTGCGAGATCAAGCCGTTCAGGTTCAGTCGGACAACATCATAGCAGTGTCCTACATAAACAGGCAGGGCAGAACGAAGAGCAGGGCTGCAATGTTGGAGGTAACAATCTTCTGGGCAGAGAGCATGCGCGGGCGCTGTCGGCGATCTTCATTCCGGGAGTGAACAACTGGGAAGCAGACTTCCTCAGCAGATACGATCTCCTTCCAGGATAATGGGGCCTCCACCCTGAGGTATTCGCAGAGGTGACAAGCCGATAGAGTGTATCTCAGGTGGACGTGATAGCCTCTCGCCTCAACAAGAAGCTTTGGAGGTACTGTTCCAGGTAGAGAGATCCAAAGGCAGTGGCGGTAGATGCACTGGTAACTTCATGGATGTTCCAGTCGGTGTATGTGTTCCCTCAGCTTCCACTCATCACAAGGATTCTCCAACTTATAGTAAGAACAAGAGTTCAGGGGATCCTCATTGCTCCAGACGGGCCAAGAAGGGCTTCGTACACGGATCTTCTGTGATTTCTACTGGAGGATCAGTGGCCTCTTCCTTTTCGCGAGGACCTTCTACAACGGGCCATTCGCCTATCAAGACTTACCACTGCTATGTTTGGCGGCAGGGAGGTTGAACGCCAGATCTTAGCTCGGAAGGGCATTCCGAAAAAGGTCGTTCCTACCCTGATTCAGGCTAGGAAAGGAGTAACGTCAAAACATTACCATCGTATTTGGAAAAAGTATGGGTCTTGGTGTGAATCCAAGAAGTTTCCTACGGTGGGGTTTCAACTAGGATGGTTTTCTCCTCTTTCTGCAAGCGGGTGTGGATGTGGGCCTACGCTTGGGCTCCATAAAGTCCAGATTTCGGCTTATCCATTTTCTTCCAGAAACTATTGGCTGCTCTCCCTGGGGTTCAGACTTTCTTGAAAGGGGGTTCTGCACATCCAGCCACCCTTTGTGCCTCTTACGGCACCTTGGGATCTTAATGTGGTACTGCAGTTCTTACAGTCGGATTAGTTCAAGCTTTTGTAGGGGGTGGACGTAAAGTTTCTAACTTGGAAGGTGGTCCGATTGTTGGCATTGGCATCTGCTCGACGTGTCGAAATTGGGGGCATTGTCATGCAAGAGCCCCTACTTGTTTTTCCATGACGATAGAGCGGAGCTCAGAACGCGTCAGCAATTTCTTTCAAAGATTGTGTCGGTTTTTCAGATCAACATCCTATTGTGGTGCCAGTGTCTACTGACTCCTCATTTACCTCACAGTCCTTGGAGGTTGTGAGGGCTTTGAAAAATTATGTGACAAGGACTTCTCGTCACAGGTAGTCGGACGCTCTGTTTGTCCTTTATGATCCCAACACAGGGGTAAATTTACTAAGATGGGAGTTCTATTTAAGATGGGATGTTGCCCATAGCAACCAATCAGATTCTACTTCTCATTTATCTAGCACCTTCTAGAAGATAATTACTGGAATCTGATTGGTTGCTATGGGCAACATCCCATGTTAAATAGAACTCCCATCTTAGTAAATTTACCCCACGGTTGGGTGTCCTGCTTCTAAGCAGACATTTGCTCGCTGGATCATGTTTCCTATCCAGCATGCTTATTCTATGACAGGCCTGCCATGTCCAAAATCTGTTAAGGCCCACTCTACTCGTACAGTGGGTTGTTCCTGGGCATCTGCCCGGGGATGTCTCGGCTTTACAGCTTTCCCGACTAGTTGATTGGTCGGGGTCGAACACGTTTGTTGAAGTTCTACAAGTTCAAAACTTTGGCATCGGAGGACCTGAAGTTTGGTCAATCTGTTCTTCAGGGTCCTCAGCATGCTCCCTCCCGTTCTGGGAGCTTTGGTACATCCCCATGGTACTAAATGGTACCCCAGCATCCTCTAGGACGTAAGCGAAAATAGGATTTTAATTACCTACAGGTAAATCCTTTTCTTGCAGTCCGTAGAGGAAGCTGGGCTTTGTTTTCCTGCGTTGCTACTTAGTTAAGTATTGGTTCAGCTGTTGCTGTTCCTCTTTCATGCATGGTTTCTTCAGGTTACATGCTGTTTGGCATAGTTGCTTCCTGTTTCATGCTAGGTAACTTGATTTCTTTGTGTTTCTTTGATGGTTGGTATGATTTCTTCATGTTTCATCCTGTTAGCATGATTTCTTCATGTTGCCTGCTGGTTAACATGGTTTCTTCAGGTTACCTGCTGGTTGACATGGTTTCTTCAGGTTACCTGCTGGTTGACATGGTTTCTTCATGTTTCATGCGGTTTTGCATGATTTCTTCATGGTGCACGCTGGTTGGCATGGTTTCTCCATGTTGCATGTTTTGGTTTTTTTTCAATTCGGTGTGAGCTGGTGGGAATTTCACCACTATCTGTATTTCCTTCTCTCGAAGTATGTCCGTCTCCTCGGGCACAGTTTCTAGACCGAGTCTGGTAGGAGGGGCATAGAGGGAGGAGCCAGCTCACACTATTAAGCTATTAAAGTGCTATTGGCTCCCAAAAGACCCGTCTATACCCCATGTTACTAAATGGAACCCCAGCATCCTCTACGAATTACGAGAAAAGGATTTACCGGTAGGTAATTAAAATCCTATTTTTTTCTCCATGATTTTCAGTCACTGTATACCTCTTGAATCCTCTGTTTGTGCTATCACATTGCACAGGGGGTTCTTGGTCAGGTATTATGCTGCTAATATTGTACTGTGTTGCCCGTGGTTTACACTTTCAGATATGTCAGCTTTCAAGGCGTGATGGTTCCGTGGCTGATACCACAATGCCTGGTGGTGACGCCGCAGACACATTAGAGGAAAACATAGCAGCAGAGGATTCAGGTTCTGGGGGTTCCCTACCCCCCAGTAGGACCATGGCAACGGGGGTCCATAATGACCCACCTTGGGCTACTTTCTCTACTCTATTGAATACGCTGGTAACTACACTTACGCCCCCTATGGGACCTCACATGCCGGTACAGCCACATATTGTCCCTGCGGTTAATCCGCCATGGGCAGATCTCCTGTCCACTCAGTTACAGCAATTGAATCACTCACTGAACAAGCAAACAAACCTAACCCTCACCCGCCTAAGACCAAGGGGTTCTCTAAGCGGGCCATTACTTCCTCACAATCCACCCATGTTCCAGACACTTCGTCTGATGGAGATGGCGTAATTACTGACTCCTCAGACACTGATCCAGATGCTTCTGATGGGGACTCTGTTTCACAGGTGGATGTTCCTGATCTATTGGAGGCTATCAGGCTGATTCTTCAAATTGATGATGACCCAGAACTTGTTGTTACCTCTAAGAAACCAGATAGATTTAAACATCAGAAGGTTATTAAACAAGTTTTACCTCATTCTGACCACTGAGTTGACATACGTCAAGAATCCTGGGAAAATCCAGGAAAGATATTCACACCTCACAAGAAGATGCTGGCTCGCTATCCCCTCGCTGCGGAGCTAAGTAAGAATTGGGAAACACCACCGCCAGTGGATTCGCAAAAGAACCGACGGATGAGCATGTGGAGGGTTGCTTAAAAGCTATTTACACCCTTGCAGGAGCTGTGCATCGGCCCACTATTGCAGCTACTTAGGCTGCAGAAGGTATTAAAGCGTGGGCTCAGGAGGTGGAAGCGGAGCTGCCGTCCAATTTTCTGATAATGCTAGACAATGTGTCTCGAATATTGTCACAGCATCTCATTACATTAAGGAGGCGGCTTCTGATGCAGGTATTCTGGCGGCCAAGGCTTCTACTACGTCCATTTTGGCTTGCCAGATTTTCTGGTTACGGTTCTGGTCTGTGACTCTGGACTCGAAAACCCTGGAGGTGCTCCCTATTAAGGGAGACGTTCTTTTTGATGAGGACCTCAGCAAGATTGTGGCTGACTTAGCTTCTGCTAAGACAGCATGTCTACCTAGTACTGCTCCTTTTGGTCCCTAAGGTTAAGAGTACTTTCTTTCGTTCCTTTCGTCCTCCAGGTAAAGCAAAGGGTCAGGCGTACCCGAAACAGTCTCGCGCTTCCAAAACCACTAAGCCCAAACCTAATCGTGGCTGGGCTGCCCGTCAGCCTGCTTCCAAATCAGACAAGCCTACTGCATGACAAGACTGGCCTCCCCCTGGGGGATCCCAGGGTGGGGTGCCGACTTCTAAGGTTTACCCAGGAATGTTGAAGACCACTTCCGACGCCTGGGTACGGGAAGTCGTCACTCATGGATACGCCATATCCTTCAAGAATCGTCCCCCTCATCGATTTTGCCTGACAGGCATCCCTTTGGATCAGGTGAAGGCAAAAACTCTTCATTTGGTGGTACAATCCTCATGGACACAGGCAAGGGGTACTATTCACCGCTCTTCCTAGTCTTCGTCACGGCCCATTCTCAACCTCAAGTCCTTGAACAAATTTGTGAGAGTCTCCAAGTTTCGTATGGAAACTCTTTGCTCTAATGTTCTGGCTCTGAATCCTGGGGACTATATGGTCTCCCTGGACATACAGGATGCTTACCTCCATATTCCGATTGCCATGTCGCATCAGCAGTACCTACGGTTGCTATTGGCAACCTCCATTATCAATTTCGGGCTTTACCTTTTGGTTTGACCACGGCTCCGCGAGTCTTCACAGAGGTCATGGCGGTAATGACGGCTTTATTCCGCCGTCAGGGTGTCATGATCCTACCGTATCTGGACAACTTGCTGATCCTGGCGAATTCCCCAGAAATTCTCCTCCGTCCTCTGAATCTGACAGTCCAGTTTATGCAAGCCCACCGGTGGCTCATCAACTGGAAGAAATCTTCCCTGGTCCCTGCTCAGAGCATGGTGCACCTGGGGGCATTGTTGGACACTCACAACCAGCGGTTGTTCTTGTCTTAGGAGAAGGTCCTGAACCTTTAGGATAGAATTCAATGCTTCCTCTCTCGTCCCCGAGTGAATCCGATTCACTCGGCGATGCAAGTACTAGGCCTCATGGTGTCTGCTTTCGACATGGTGGAGTACGCTCAATTTCATTCCCGCCCTCTGCAGAAGCTGATTCTTGCCAAGTGGCACTGCCTGCCTCACCGGATCAGGTCTCACATGATATCATTGTCTCCGGAGGTTTGTCTGTCACTGAACTGGTGGCTCCAGGACCAACGATTGAGCAGGGGTCGTCCATTCTGGATCTCCAACTGGGTCATTCTGACGACGGATGCCAGTCTAAGGGGTTGGGGCCCGGTGTTGGAGCATCACTCCCTTCAGGGTCGGCTCTCCTCCCGATAAACATTCTGGAATTGCGGGCGGTTTTAAATGCTCTGAACCTGGCCCAACATCTGATACAGAACAGGCCTGTTCAGGTACAGTCGGACAATGCCACCACGGTGGCGTACATAAATCATCATGGCGGCACTCGAAGCCGCATGGCAATGATGAAAGTATCAAGGATTCTTCAGTGGGCGGAACGCCATCTGCCAGCCATATCGGCAGTGTTTATTCCGGGGGTCCTCAAGTGGGAAGCAGACTTCCTTAGTCGTCAAGACTTACACACCGGAGAGTGGAGCCTCCATCCAGATGTATTTCAACTCCTTGTGGACAAGTGGGGCCAGACGTAGACCTGATGGCGTCTTGACACAATCACAAGGTTCCGGTCTTCGGAGTAAGGACAAGGGATCCTCAAGCAGCTTTCGTGGACGCACTGGCAATTCCATGGAATTTTCGGCTGCCGTACGTGTTCCCTCCGGTGTCACTTCTGCCCAGGGTGATACGCCCAGACCACCTCGTTCAGGGCCCTTGTGTATACCAGGATTTGGCCCGGCTGGCTTTGACGGCGTGGCTCTTGAAGCTTCAGTTCTGAGGTCCAAAGGTTTTTCTGAGGCGGTCATTCAAACCATGTTGAAGGCCCGTAAACCGGCTTCTGCTCGGATTTATCATAGGGTATGGAATTCTTACTTTGCTTGGTGCACAGCTAACAATCATGACGCTTACAAGTTTAGTACGGACAAACTTTTGGCCTTCCTGCAACGAGGCCTGGACTTGGGACTTCGTCTTGCCTCGATCAAGGTTCATTTTTCTGCCTTGTCGGTGTGGTTTCAGAGAGAAATTGCGACTCTGCCTGATGTTCATACATTCACTCAGGGCGTGTTACGGATTCAACCTACCTATGTCCCACCTGTGGCTCCTTGGGATTTGTCAGTGGTTCTGGAGGCTTTGCAAGAGTCTCCGTTTGAACCTTTTGAGTCTGCGGACCTTCAGTGGCTTACTCTTAAGGTTTTGTTTCTGCTGGCTATTGCCTCTGTTAGACTGATTTTAAGATTTGGGTGCCTTATCCTGTCGGTCACCCCTCTTCTGATTTTTCACCGTGACCGGGCAGTTCTTCGGACACGCCCTGGTTATCTACCTAAGGTGGTCTCTTCTTTCCACCTTAACCAGGAGATTGTGGTTCTGGCCTTTATCTATCTCTCCTGATTTGTCCTCCAAAGAGCGGTCTTTGGTTGTGGTACGGGATCTCCGTATTTATGTGAAGAGGACAGCCTCCGTTGGAAGTCTCATTCTCTTTTCATACTTTTTGGATTTCACAAACGAGGCTGGCCTGCCAATAAGCAGACCCTGGCCAGATGGATTAGAATGGTGATTGCACATGCTTATGTACAGGCTTTCCCGCTCCTGCTACCAGCAAAGCCTATTCTACTCGGTCTGTTGGACCTTCTTGGGCTGCCCGCCACGGTGCGACCCTTGAACAGTTGTGCAAGGCGGCTACGTGGTCCTCAGTGAACACGTTCATAAGGTTCTATGCCTTCAATACTTCCGCCTTCCAGGATGCTTCCTTTGGACGTCGGGTTCTTATGCCCGCTACTGTGCGTCCCCTCCCATGAGGAACTGCTTTAGGACATCCCTGATGTTATCTCTGTGGAACCCAGTGCACCCCGCTGCAGAAAAGGAGATTTATGGTAAGAACTTACCATTGTTAAATTTTTCTGCGAGGTACACTGGGTTCCACAGGGAGCCAACCCTGACGCACTTAGCTTCTTTGGGTTTGTATAGCATTAGCCGCTGATACCTTCTCCTGTCGTGAGAATGTGGTGTATGTGGCTACTAACGCTTGTCGTCTTTTTCCTGTACTGCATTGGACTGGTTAACGAAACTGAGCTCCTGTGCACGGAGGCGGGGTTATAGAGGAGGCGGCGCTGAGCATCTTAGGAATAGTCAAAGCTTTTAGCCTGTTGGTGCCTTGGATCAAGATCCTACTCTACACCCCCGATGTTATCCCTGTGGAATCCAGTGTACCTCGCAGAAAGAGATTTAACATCGTTAAGTTCTTACCATAAATCTCCTTTTTTCAAAGCAATGAATGTTGATAATTCAGTTGAGTGCAGCTTAGCGCTGAGAATTTTTAGAAGGCCCTGCGTTGTGGTCATATTTTCTATCCTTGTTTTATAGATTTTATTTTTTATATTTTTTTTCTGGGTGTTCATTTGTGTGTGTTGTGGGGAAATTTATAACGTAAGCTCCATTGTAGAGGGGGTTGTTGTGAATTACTACATACTGTATTCTCTGTGACTTATTGTGATTGGTGACCTTTTTTTTTTTTTCTTTTCGTTTTCTTTTCTGACAGGTAAATCATGTAGGAATCCTGGTGATATATTAAATGGAGATATAGAAGCTACTGACTTTTTATTTGGCTCTAGAGTCATCTTTAAATGTAATGATGGGTGAGTTTAAAATGCAGTTTGGTATTGTTCTGGATGAATACAAATATTAACTATAAATTTATGTGATGCAATTTTTTTTCAGTAAGCCTCCTATTTCCTATTCTGTAAGTGCATTAATGTATAATGATCGGTATAATCTGACATGATATGGAGCTTTTCTGTGTTTTCTCATCAACCATAGTTCAATAGGATATTATAAACCTAATATTCAAATAATTGTATAATAATTGTGTAAATTCTGTCTTGTCCCCTCAATGTGTGCTCAGTGGAAGCTTGGACGTTCCGCAACAGCTCCCATTTGCCGGACAAATATAGAAGAGGAGTGATTGGGGGGGGGTGGCAGGGACAGAGTTGGGGCGGGGGGTCAGAACAGCAGAGACTGAGAGGGGCTGGACAGTGGAGGGCACTAGTACTATACCATAGTACAATATTACTATTCTATTGCATCGGAGCAGGGGTGCAGAGACTGAGGTGACCCAGCATATGCGGGGTCCTATAGAATTGTAATATTATATCTATGTTGAACAACTGGATAGTTGAGACTGCCTCTTTACATAAGGTGACCCAAGACATTTAGGTGCCCCATATGTGCACCCATTAGTACCGGGTTTTGCTATGTAACGCGACTAACCAGTCTAAAGTACAGGTTGGGGCGCTCAATCCACGGAGTTTACACACCTTCTGCTTGCACCTCAGGAGGATGCAAACTTAAATGTATCTTCCCGTCTGCATGAGCGCCCGAACAAATCAACAAATTGAATTGCTCCGTTGGGCGCCATCTAGTGGCGACCAGAGAAACCAACAGTTGAATCTAATTGAATAGATTGCAAGTCATTATAAGTCTATTGTTTAAAAAAAAAACAAGCAAAAGAAAATTAGGAGTGAGATTCACAGCCTTCCTAATACAGGGTTTCACAGAGAGGGGGCCTTCAACTTCCTAATATTCAGGGTTACTACCATGCATTTAATCACTAGAATTCTGGAATGGTCAAGAGCTGACATGCTGAAGCAATTGGTACAGATTGAACAGCAGGCATTAAATGTCCCATTTCAATGGCCCCATGGTTTCCGCCCCTCCCAGCTATTCCCATCTTACCATTGGGCCTACGTTGTCCTGTTACTTTGAAAGAATCCCTGTACCTGCCTATCTTGTCAAATGTTCGCTTCTGTCCTGGGATGGATTTTAGAGCTTTCGGTTGTTGGTTAGAGGGTAGGTTGGACAGCTGGTCAGTGAGGGAAAAATTGCGTCCTTTGCTGACATACAAGACACTTGGAATTTACCTCAGGGGGAGTTTTGGCGATACTTACAAGTTCGCCCTTTCCTTCACTCTCTTGGTCCACCTCGCACCCTTCACACAGCTCTAATGCCCTTTGAACTTCTCTGTGCTGTACCACCGCCTCCAACTCGTACTATTTGTTTGAAATATATAATATTTTAGAGGATGCAAGTCTTCAGCTTCCACATTTTACTAGAGTATGGGACTTAGAGTTGGGTGAAGAGGTGTGGGAGACCAACTGGGTTAAAATATTTCGTTTGGCACATTCTTGCTCTTCTAGTGTTGGTGTTAGGGAGACCCAATACAGTTTCATATCCCGTTGGTATAGATGTCCAGATACCCTCTTTAATATGGGGATTGGTGTGCCCAATATATGCTGGCGTTGCTCAAATACCCCTACAAACCCATTACACATATGTTGGTAATGCTCTCCCCTACATTCGTTTTGGTTGGAAGTTCTCAAACTCTCCGCAATCTTTATAGGGTAACCTGTCCCATCTGATCCTAAATACAGTATATCTCGGTTATGCCATTTGAATAATTCTGCTAAGCAGTTATCTTGGTAAAGTGGTGCTCCTACTCTCTTCCACCGATTAGAGACTGGTTCAGTAGAATCGATTTCTATATGGAAATAGAAGATTTTCCGTCTTCTGTGGAAGGTAACTGCGCAGTCTTTAGAGATACATGATTCCACTAGTTGGACTTCAGGGATCGAAAACCTTTAAGGATATTGTTTCTCCTCCCTCTTAAACCTTCTTATACCCTATGGGACCTTCTGGGTCTGTGATTCCCTAGTTTGATTGAATTTTTATAAACCAAATGGACATGGTCAACGTTTTATATAACCGAAGTATTACTGATATAGTCAAAATACTTAAAAGATATGTAGTAAGTTTCTGCGACTAATGCTGGGCATACACTATACAATTATCTGGCAGATCATCTGCCAGACCTGGCAGGTTGGACTGAAAATCTAGTAATGGATGAGAGCAAATGACAATCGTCTCTTCTCTTACGTCCTAGAGGATGCTGGGGTCCACATTAGTACCATGGGGTATAGATGGGTCCACCAGAAGCCATTGGCACTTTAAGAGTTTGAGAGTGTGGGCTGGCTCCTCCCTCTATGCCCTTCCTACCAGACTCCGTTTAGAAAATGTGTCTGGAGGAGCCGGTCACAGCTAGGGGAGCTCGATAGGAGTTTCTTTTTATTTTTATTTTTTTCAATAGAGTTTAGGCACAGGGAAGCTGCTGGCAACAGCCTTCCTGCTTCGTGGGACTAAGGGGGGGGGAGTAGTGTCCGCCCTAAGGGGTCTGAGCCACTATCTCCGCTGACAGGACACTGAGCTCCTGAGGGGATCGAACGTTCGCCGCCACAGGGGATCGCTCACCCCAGCAGCATGCCGCCTTCCCCCTTACAGAGCCAGAAGACTTCGGTAGCGAGTTAGTCACCGCCCCCCCCCCCCTGACAAGCGGGGAGCCGGTATGAAGATGGCGGCAACAGGCTAGGGAGCACAGTACGAACTGCACTCCAGGGCTCAGCGGTACTTGGTGCGGCGCTGTGAGGGGCATCCTGAGCCAGCACCTACACCCTACACTGGTCGGAAAGCCTGACCCCAGATCACCGTCAGCACATACCTCAGGCCAGTATAAAATTCAAATCAGAGCAGGAAGCAGCGCAATGAAAGGGGGCGGAGCTTCTCAGAGCTGACCCAGCAGCGTTCAGCGCCATCTTTCCTGCATGCAGAGACGCTGACAGAGGAGAGCTGTCCCTCTACATCAACTCCAGCTATCTGTACGGTACCAGGTTGTAGAAGGGGTGGGAGGCTGTGTAATAGACTGTGTAACCTATTCAGGTACACAGTTAGCGCTGGTAAGGGGTGTTCTTTATCTTAAAAAGCGCTGTGTGTGCGCGTTGGCTCCAAACTCTGTCTCTCTCTCGGCATTCTCAGTGAGGAAACTGTCTGCGATTTCCCTGTGTGTGGGGGGAGTGTTTGCTGTCTCACAAAAAGCCATGCCTAGGGACTCTGTGTCATATGCTACAGATGATATGTGTCCTCAGGATGATCCCATTCCATGTAATCAGGATTGCTCTGGTTTAGCACAGATTCCAATAAGAGAACCTGAGTGGTTAACCTCTGTTAAGAGTATGATCTCTCAGATTTCTACTAGGGTAGCACAGAATGAAACTGCAACTCAGGTTTTACAGAACTCTATGGCTTTTTGGTCCGGGTCGGCACGTTCAGGGCCCCCTGGCACTCACTCTCAAAAACGTGCTCTTGCTCAGATCATGCAAGACGACACGGATGCTGACTCTGACACTGTAGACGGTGATGGGGATGTGCTGAGGGGTGCGGCATCTCTTGCAAAGGGAGTTCATTGATGATTGAAGCCATTATAGATGTGTTAAATATTGTTGACGCAATACCTGAGCAGGTTGAGTAGGCTTTCTTCACGGATAATAAGAAAGCCTCGCTAACCTTTCCTGCGTCTAAAGAGTTAAATGCTATATTTGAAAAATCCTGGGAAAACCCAGAGAAAAAATTCCAGATCCCCAGAAAGGTTCTGGTGGCATTCCCCTTCCCTGAGGAGGATAGAAAGAAATGGGAAAACCCACCCATAGTTGACGCATCGGTGTCCAGACTGTCAAAGAAGTTGGTTTTACCTGTCCCGGGATCTGTCGCGTTGAAAGAACCGGATGATCGCAAAATTGACACTACGTTCAAATCCATATACACGGCTTCGGGTGGCGATACTACTACTGCCTACCATTGCCTGTGCATGGATATCTAAAGCTATAGTTAAGTGGTCTGGCACGTTACTTGAGGAATTGGATACAATGGATAAAAGTGACGTTGAATCGTTCTTACGTAACATACAGGATTCTGCGGGATTTACTGTGAAATCCATGAAAGACCACAGTTCGATGGCTGCAGGGATATCTTCCATTTGGGTCTCTGCTCGTAGAGGACTCTGGCTGCACCAATGGTCTGCCGACACGGAATCCAGGAGAGGCGTGGAGAACCTACCCTGCTCTATTTGGGAAAGCGCTTGATGCGTGGATTTCCACGGCAACTGCAGGTAAGTCACCTTTTCTTCCTTCAGCTGCGCTTGCTACGAAGAAGCCCTTTTCTTCAGCTATGTCACAGTCCTTTCGGACTCCTAAAACAAGAAAGAACAAGCCACATGACACCACCTTTAGAGGAGAGCGGGCAAAATCAAAAAAACCTGCTACTGCAGGCTCCCAGGACCAGAAGCCTGCATCTGGTGCATCAAAATCCTCAGCATGACGGTGGACCGCACGGCATGGAGGAGGGGCCGGTGGGGTCGAGGCTCAGACGATTCAGCAATGTGTGGGTGTCATCCGGTCTGGAACCCTGGGTACAGGATATTGTGTCCCAGGGTTACAGGCTGCAGTTTCAAGAACTCCTGCCTCCCCGATGCTTCAAATCAGGCTTACCAGCTTTGCTGGCAGACAGGTCGCCATCCAAAAATTGGAAGGGTCACAGGTCATTGTCCCAGTTCCACCTCATATGCACAACAAGGGTTACTATTCGAACCTTTTCATGGTACCGAAACTGGATGGTTCGGTCAGGCCAATTTTTTATTTGAAATCGTTAAGCCCCTATCTGAGGGAGTTCAAATTCAAAATGGAATCTCTGAGAGAGGTAATCTCGGGTCTGGGGGAGGGGGAGTTTCTAGTATCCCTGGATATCAAGGATGCGTACCTCCACATTCTATTTTGGCAGCTGCATCAGGCTGATCTCCGTTTCGCACTGTTGGACAGTCACTTTCAGTTCCAGGCACTGCCGTTCGGTCTCTCCGCGGCACCGAGAGTGTTCACCGAGGTGATGGCAGAGATGATGGTTCTCCGCAGCAGGCAGGGAGTGAACATAATTCCATACCTGGACGATCTACTGATAAAGGCAGTGTCCAGGGAGAGGTTATTGCAGTCTATTGCTCTTACGGCTCAACTGCTCAGGAATCACAGTTGGATCCTGAACCTTCCAAAATCACATCTGGAGCCGACAAGGAGATTGTCTTTCCTGGTGATGGTCCTTGACACGGAAGTGCAGAGGGTGTTTCTTCCAAGGGAAAAAGTGTTGGTGATTCAATCCATGGTCCGGGTTGTCTTGAAACCTGCCCGGGTATCGGTTCATCAGTGCATTCGCCTTCTGGGGAACATGGTTGCCTCCTACGAGGTTCTAAAGTACGGGAGATTCCATGCTCGACCCTTCCAGCTGGATCTCCTAGACAAATGGTCGGGATCTCGTCTGCACATGTACCAGAAGATACGTCTCTCACCAAAGGCAAGGATTTCTCTCCTCTGGTGGTTGCAAATGCCTCACCTTCTGGAGGTTCGGAATCAAGAACTGGATCCTTCTGACCACGGATGCAAGTCTCAAAGGTTGGGGAGCGGTCACCCAAGGGGAAACCTTCCAAGGAAAATGGTCAATTCAGGAAGCCATTCTTCCAATAAATATACTAGAACTAAGAGCCGTGTACAACGGTCTCCTCCAAGTGGCTCATCTTCTACAAGATCGGGCAATTCAAGTACAGTCGAACAATGTGACGACGGTGGCCTACATAAACCGACAGGGAGGAACAAAAAGCAGGACTGCGATGTCAGAGGTGATAACAATCCTCCTCTGGGCAGAAAGGCACTGCCAGCGATCTTCCTCCCAGGAGTGGACAACTGGGAAACAGATTTCCTCAGCAGATTTCCTCTCCATCCAGGAGAATGGGGCCTCCATCCGAAGGTGTTCACAGATGTGACCAGTCGTTGGGGTGTGCCTCAAATAGACATGATGGCCTCACGTTTCAACAAGAAACTTCAGAGGTACTGTTCCAGGTCGAGAAACCCACAAGCCGTGGCGGTGGATGCCCTGGTAACTCCGTGGGTGTTCAAGTCAGTGTATGTGTTCCCTCCACTTCCACTCATTCCAAGAATTCTAACGCTCCTAAAGAGAACAAGGGTTCAGGCAATTCTCATTGCTCCAGACTGGCTAAGGCGAGCTTGGACGCGGATCTTCTGGACCTATTGCTGGAAGATCTGTGGTCTCTTACTCTTCGCGAGGACCTTCTGCAACAGGGGCTGTTCGCCTATCAGGACTTACCGCGGCTACGTTTGACGGCATGGCGGTTTAACGCCACATTTTAGCCCGAAAGGGTATTCCAAGCAAGGTTATTCCTACTCCGATACAGGCTAGGAAAGGGGTAACGTCTAACCATTACCATCGCATTTGGAAAAAATGTGTCTTGGTGTGAATCCAAGAAATTTCCTACAGTGTAGTTTCAACTTGGATGGTTTCTCCTCTTCCTGCAAGCAGGTGTGGATACGAGTCTGCGCTTGGGATCCATAAAGGTCCAAATTTCGGCCTTATACATTATCTTTCAGAAACAATTGGCTGCCCTCCCTGAGGTCCAGACCTTTTTGAAAGGGGTTCTGCACATCCAGCCTCCCTTTGTGGCGCCTACGGCACCCTGGGATCTTAACGTGCTGTTGCAGTCCCTGCAATCGGATTGGTTTGAGCCTTTACAGGAGGCTGAGGTTACGTTTCTCACGTGGAAGGCTGTCACTTTGTTGGCCTTAGCTTCTGCTAGACGTGTGTCGGAATTGGGGGCTGAACTTTAAGAGTTCCCATGACTCCCGAGGGACCCGTCTATACCCCATGGTACTAATGTGGACCCCAGCATCCTCTAGGACGTAAGAGAAAATAGGATTTCAATTACCTACCGGTAAATCCTTTCCTCGTAGTCCGTAGAGGATGCTGGGGTTCACAGTAGTACCATGGGGTATAGACTGGTCCACCAGGATCCACTGGCACTTTAAGAGTTTGAGAGTGTGGGCTGGCTCCTCCCTCTATGTCCCTCCTACCAGACTCAGTCTAGAAACTGTCCCCGAGGAGACTGACATCTTCGAGAGAAGACACAGATATTGGGTATAGACTGGTCCACCAGAATCCACTGGCACTTTAAGAGTTTGAGAGTGTGGGCTGGCTCCTCCCTCTATGCCCCTCCTACCAGACTCAGTTTAGAAAATGTGCCCGGTGGAGCCGGTCACAGCTAGGGGAGCTCCTAGTAGTTCTTTGTTTTATTGTTTTTTTTTTAAAGAGTTAGGTACAGGGAGACTGCTGGCAACAGCCACTCTGCTTCGTGGGACTTAGGGTGGTGGGAGTAGTATCCAAACCCCTTTCTCCGCTGACAGGACACTGAGTTCCTGAGGGTGATGATCGCAAGCCCCCGAGGCGACCGCTCACTCCCGCAGCACTGCCGCCACCCCCTAACAGAGCCAGAAGATGGATTGGTGATTATGGCGCTGGCGCACCGATAAGTGGGTCACCGGCGGGAATGGCGACATAAGGGTCGAAGAGCAGCGCTGACGGGCTGCGCTCCGGAGGGCTCAGCGGTACCATAGTGTGCGGTGCTGTGAGGGGCGCCCTGGGCCAGCGCAACACCCTAACACTGGTCAAAACTTTGCTAACAGTGGCTAATCCCACTGTTAGCTGCAGCACACCTAAGGCCAGTATAAACTAATAAGTGCAGGAAGACGCACCATTACAGGGGGCAGGGCTTCTCAGAGCGGATCCAGCACTCGCCAGCGCTATTTTTCCCTGCAGATCACATACAGAGATGCTGACTGGGAGCGCTGACCCTCCATATAATTCCAGCTATCCTGTGCGGTACCAGGGGGTAATAGAAGGGGGGGGGGAGAGAGTGTTATTAACTGTTTAACTTATTAAGGTTACTCAGTCAGCCCCAGGCATTTATCATATAACTGCCTACTGGAGCGCTGTGTGTGCTGGCTCCTTATTCTCTGTGTCTCTCTGAAGGTACTCTGGGGGGAATTGTCTGACATTTTCCTGTGTGTGTATGTTATATATCTCACATTACCATGTCTAGGGACTCTGTGTCATGTGCTGCAGAGTGTGTATCTTCTACAGAGGAGTCTATTCCATGTACTCAGGAATGCAGTATACTGTCTCAGTCTTCTGAATCCGATCCCCAATGGGTGGCTTCTATTAAGGGAATGATATCCCAGATTTCATCTAGGATAGCTCATATTGAGACTGAAACTCAGGTTTTGAAAAGATCTGTAGAGGTTTTGTCGTATTCAGCTCCCGCTACCTCATCCAAGACCCCTGATGTATATCCTAATACATGTCGACACGGATACCGACTCTGATTCAGGTGATAGTGATATACAGGGGGGGAAGGCATCCCTTGCTAAGGGGGTACAACTCATGATTGAGGCTATTAGGGATGTTTTACATGTTACTGATAAGGTTCCTGAGCAGGTGGAGGAGGCTTACTTTACTGACAATAAGAAAGCCTCCCTTACATTCCTTGTGTCTGAAGAATTGAAAGCATTGTTTGAAAAATCCTGGGAAAATCCAGAGAAAGTTTCAGATCTCTAAAAGGGTTCTCATTGCTTTTCCTTTCCCTGAGGAGGATAGGAAAAATTGGGAAAACCCGCCGGTCGTAGACGCTTCTGTTTCTAGGTTGTCTAAAAAAGTGGTTTTACCTGTCCCTGGGTACACTGCTTTACAAGAGCCGGCTGACCGCAAGATTGAGACTACATTCAAATCTTTATATACCGCAAATGGCGTAGCTTTAAGACCCACTATTGCTTGTGCATGGATTTCTAAAGCCATTGTAAAGTGGTCAGGCACTTTACTAGAGGATTTAGATTCTATGGATAGAAGTGACATTGAATTGTTTTTACGTCACATACAGGATCCTGCATTGTTACCCAGGTGTACAGACTGGAGTTTCAAGAACTACCACCTCACAGATTCTTCAAATCAGGCTTGCCAGCTTCGCTGACAGAAAGTGCTATCCTACAGGAAGCCATTCAAAAATTGCTAAGGTCAAATGTAATTGTTCCAGTTCCACCTCACCTACACCACAAGGGTTATTACTCAAACCTGTTTGTGGTACCGAAACCGGATGGTTCGGTAAGACCGATATTAAACCTAAAGTCATTGAACTTCTACTTGAGGGAATTCAAATTCAAGATGGAGTCTCTGAGAGCGGTGATCTCAGGTCTGGAGGAGGGGGAATTCCTGGCATCCCTGGATATCAAGGATGCGTACCTTTTACATTCTGATCTGGCCGCCTCACCAGGCTTATCTCAGATTTGCGCTACTGGATTGTCACTGTCAGTTTCAGGTGCTGCCATTTGGCCTCTCCACGGCACCAAGAGTGTTCACAAAGGTCATTGCGGAGATGGTGCTACTCCTCCGCAAGCAGGGTGTGAACATAATTCCTTATCTGAACGACCTGCTGATAAAAGCGTCTTCCAGGGAGAAGCTGTTACAGAGCATTGCTCTCTCAACTCAACTGCTCCTGGATCATGGATGGATCTTGAACCTTCCAAAGTCGCATTTGGAGCCGACAAGGAGACTGTCCTTCCTGGGGATGATCCTCGATACGGAAATGCAGAGGGTGTTTCTACCGGAAGAGAAAGCGTTGGTGATACAAGCAATGGTCCGGGAGGTCTTGAAGCCAACCCGGGTATCGGTTCATCAGTGCATTCGCCTTCTGGGGAAGATGGTTGATTCCTACGAGGCTCTACTGTACGGTAGATTTCATGCACTGTCCCTCCAACTGGATCTCCTGGAAAAATTGTCGGGATCTCATCTTCACATGCACCAGAGGATACGTCTGTCTCCGAAAGCCAGAATCTCGCTCCTCTGGTGGTTGCAAACCTCTCACCTACTAGAGGGCTGCATGTTTGGGATTCGGAATTGGATCCTCCTAACCACAGATACAAGTCTCAGAGGTTGGGGAGCAGTCACCCAAGGGGAAAACTTCAAGGGAAGGTGGTCAAGTCTGCAATCCATACTTCCAATAAACATTCTGGAACTAAGAGCCGTGTACAACGGTCTTCTATGAGCGGCACATCTTCTGAAAGATCAGGCCATTCAGGTTCAGTCGGACAATGTAACTACAGGGCGGAACGAAGAGCAGAGGTAACAAGAATCATCCTCTGGGCGGAAAGACACGCGGTGGCGCTGTCAGCAGTCTTCATTCTGGGAGTGGACAACTGGGAAGCGGACTTCCTCAGCAGACACTAACTCTATCCGGGAGAGTAGGGCCTCCACCCAGAGGTGTTCGCAGAAGTGACAAGTCTTTGGGGCGTACCTCAAATAGACATGATGGCCTCATGCCTCAACAAGAAGCTTCAACGGTACTGTTCCAGGTCGAGGGATCCACAAGCAGTGGCAGTGGATTACCTGGTAGCTCTGTGGGTGTTTAAGTCAGTGTATGTGTTCCCTCCACTTCCACTCATCCCAAGGATTCTCAAACTAATCAAAAGAACAAGAGTTCAGGCGATCTTCATTCCTCCAGACTGGCCATGAAGGGCTTGGTACGCAGATCTTCTGGAGTTACTGCTGGAAGATCCAAGGCCTCTTCCTCTTCGAGAGGACCTTCTGCAACAAGGGCCGTTCGCTTATCAAGACTTTCCACGGCTACGTTTGACGGCATGGAGGTTGAACGCCAGATCTTGGCTCAGAAGGGCATTCCGAACAAGTTATTCCTACCCTAATACAGGCTAGGAAAGGAGTAACGTCAAGACATTACCATCGCATTTGGAAATAGTATGTCTCTTGGTGTGAATCCAAGAAGTTTCCTACGAGGGAGTTTCAACTTGGACGGTTTCTTCTGTTCCTGCAAGCAGGAGTGGATGTGGGTCTGCGTCTGGGCTCCATAAAAGTCCAGATTTCGGCCTTGTCCATTTTCTTCCAGAAACAATTGGCTGCCCTCCCTGAGCTTAAGACTTTCTTGAAAAGGGTTCTGCACATCCAACCTCTAGTGCCTCCTACAGCACCTTGGGATCTCAACGTGGTGCTGCGCTTCCTACAATCAGATTGGTTCGAGCATTTACAGGAGGTTGAGGTCAAGTTTCTTACTTGGAAGGCTGTCACACTATTGGCATTGGCATCTGCTAGACGTGTGTCAAAATTGGGGCATTGTCCTGCAAGAGCCCCTATTTGATTTTTCATGAAGATAGAGCTGAGCTCAGGACGTGTCAGCACTTTCTTCCGAAGGTTGTGTCGGCTTTTCATATCAACCAACCTATTGTGGTGCCAGTGGATACGGACTCCTCATTCACCTCAAAGTCATTGGATGTGGTAAGGGCTTTGAAGATTTATGTGAAGAGAACCTCTCGTCACAAAAAGTCGGACGCTCTGTTTGTTTGTCCTTTATGATCCTAACAAGGTTGGGTGGCCTGCTTCTAAGCAGACGTTTTCTCTTTGGATCAGGTTTACTATCCAGCATGCTTCTTCTGCGGCAGGATTGCCGTGTCCAAAATCTGTTAAGGCCCACTCTACTCGTAAGGTGGGTTCTTCCTGGGCGGCTTCCTGGGGTGTCTCGGCTTTACAAGCGGCTACTTGGTCAGGTTCAAACACGTTTGCCAAGTTCTACAAGTTCGATACTTTGGCCTCTGAGGACCTAAAGTTTAGTCAATCAGTTCTGCAGGAGCCTCCGCGCTCTCCCTTCCATTCTGGGAGCTTTGGTACATCCCCATGGTACTATTGTGGACCCCAGCATCCTCTAGGACGTAAGAGAAAATAGGATTTTAATTACCTACCGGTAAATCCTTTTCTCGTAGTCCATAGAGGATGCTGGGTGCCCGCCCAGCATTTCATTCTCCTGCAGTTGTTACTTGGTTGCGTACTGCCTTGTTACCTGGTTAAGTACTGTTGATCAGCCGTTGCTAAATTGTTTCAAGCTGGGTTAGCTTGGTTTTCTGTTATGTGTGAGCTGGTGTGAATCTCACCACTATCTGTGTAATTCCTTCTCTCGAAGTATGTCCGTCTCCTCGGGCACAGTTTCTAAACTGAGTCTGTTAGGAGGGGCATAGAGGGAGGAGCCAGCACACACTATTAAACTCTTAAAGTGCCCATGGCTCCCAAGGGACTAGTCTATATCCCATGGTACTAATGTGGACCCCAGCATCCTCTACGGACTACGAGAAAAGGATTTACCGGTAGGTAATTAAAATCCTATTTTTTCTCCCAAACACTGAAAATTGGACAAAAACTTCTCACGGATTATGAGGGTAATTCAGAGTTGATCGCAGCAGCAAATTTGTTAGCAGTTGGTCAAAACCATGTGCACAGCAGGGGAGGGGCAGATAGCGTTAGATTTGGGTGGGGTGTGTTCAATCAGAAATCTAAATTGCAGTGTAACAATAAAGCACCCAGTATTTACCCTGCACAGATACAACATAACCCACCCAAATCTAACTCTCTCTGCAAATGTTATATCTGCTCCACCTGCAGTGCACATGGTTTTGCCAAACTGCTAACAAATTTGCTGCTGTGATCTACTCTGAATTACCCTCTTAATCAATTTGTATGAACAGTTTTTGCCCGTTTTCCAGTGTTTGGGGGCAAATGTTCAATTGTCATTTGCTCCCATCCATTACCAGATTGTCATTTCAACAAGCCTGATCTGCCAGATAATTGTATAGTGTGTTCCCAGCTTAAGTTACAAATGTTCTATGTGTGAGCTTTTTGTCACACGGCAGCTATCAATATGACAATCTGTTTCATGCCAAACGCAGAGAGAATGACTTACAAGTTTGTTGTTGTTACTTTTTGTTGTTAATTTAACTTTGTATTAACTGTAGTTTATATGGAAGTATTTGTAAACATTTCCGCAAATTTTACATACAGTATGTTGTGGAATCTGTAATTCTAAACTTTTACGAATGTGTTATTGACTACTTAGGGCTGCGTGTGTAGATCTCGGTCGCAAGCCACTTTATTCCTCTGATACATGTGGTCTCCCAGAAATTTTCCCCTTGCATAAATAACCAGTGTTTGTAAATTTCTTACTCTTGTCGTTGATGGACTAGTTTCCCATTTCACGTTCTAAAATGCTGCTCTACAACAGTAACAGTGTTTGTGTTCGGTAATTCTAGCACACAAAAGCCTTCTCTACCAGCATAGCAGCCATTTTGCTTACATGATGTTCATGTCACGAACAGTTGCAGTCGTAAAAAACTTTCATCCGAGCGGTGATCGTTTCTTGTTCCTCCACTTCCTGTAAGTGTAAACAATCTGAAGCAATGCATCAAAGCAGCTGTTGTGAGTTTTGACAAGGACATACTCCTGTGTGTTTGGAACAACCAGAGAGGGAAGTACACTGGTCTACTAAGCGTAGCAGGCTGTATCTGTGCTATGTTACGAGCCCGGACACTGGTTCTGTCTTCAAATTACCACACAGTATGGAAACTATACTTCTTGTGCTAGCAAAAAGGGACCCCCAAGTTTCGACTCTCTCCTTTCTTGACCTTTCTTCAATGGGTTTGGAGGCTGGCTTCATCCTTTTGAAAGTACAGTTTTTCAGGCCTTTCAAATTTTTTGAAGAGGTTCAATTTTTTTTTACATGGTGTGGTGCGTATTCAACCACCATTTTGTCCACCAGTAGCACCATGGGGTCTTTAATCTCATCCTATCTGCTCTTAAACATGCTCTGTTTGAGTCCTTAGATTCATGGCTTTCTTATGACTCCTACCTCAGCTCGGTGTGTGTCTTAGTTAACGGTTTTCTCTTGCAAGTAGTCTTTTATTGGCCTCCATGATACAGCGGTTTTCACACGGGTCCTATGTTCCAGCCAAAAGTTGATTTGTTTTTCCACTTAAACCAAGAAATTGTCTTTCCAGTATTTCCTCTTTAAGCTACTTCCTGGCATAGGGATAATCAGGCTCTGCTAGAAGAAAATAACCTGGGTGCAAGAGAATCGGGTAGTTTTAATAATTTAAAATAATAGATACAATACTTTAGTACTGTCCGGACCACAGGTTAAAAACATAAAAAAATTTCCAACTTCATATAGTTGTATATTTTAACAGCATAATACTATTTGAAGCATTTTGAAAGGCAGTCACTGTAGCAATATTATATCAATTTGTTAGTATTTTGCTTAGTTTAGTAACTTTAGTAACTAATAGAAATTATTTTTCACTTTTTATTATTGAGCATGAAAAGTGATCAACTGCTTGCAGCATTTAAAGCGCCACAGTGATCCTAATTAAATTCCAAGTAAAAACAGTTAAAACAATGCTTATATTCACCTCCTTCCAGATAGATACATTCCTGGCCAAGTAATACATAATTAATGCAGTGTGTGTATATACTGTATACACACAAATATTAGTATTAAGTCCAGTTGTAGATTGACAAGTAGACAGTACCGTTCTGTATGCTAGTATCTCCCGACTGCTGGTGCTTTAACCTGTATTGCAGTTTTCTCTGGAGTATCCACAACCCCAGTGTGCTAATTGCAAACTGGACCACAGTAAGATGCCGGATAGTCTAGTGATAGTGTCCTTAACGCGTTTCCCTGCCTCTTCGTAGGTTCAGCTGCTGTTTGCAGTCAGCATTGGCAATGCAATATTAAATCGTGACTACATTTGGAATACATAAATACGCAGCTTTCATTTCTCAAATTACGGGCAGAAAAAAAACCTGTGTATTGGCCAGACGTTTTTAATTTTCCGGGGAACACCTGTGACAACAGATGCAGGTCTGCAGAGATTGGGTAACCCTTAAAATTCAAACTAATTAGTGGACAGCAGATCTGGACAATTGTCACAGGTCTGTTAATCCGGCGCTAATTATAAAAGATCACAAAAATAATAAATGAAAAAATAAATGAAAAATGTGAATTGGCAGCTGAGTAAGAGCAACTTGCTGGGTCGCTTATGGTTAAAACAAATAAATAGAAAAAGAGATTTACTCTGCGCCAAAAAACACTTTGTGAAACCAGTGTGCAGTCTGTCATGTATAATGATTGACTCAGTACAACTTCAATTATAAATAACCACTTTTATATTTGGTCTGTTAAGATGAGCAACATAAGACACATACATACATACATAAACTTTGTAGCAATGAATTGCTTTCTATGCAAACAGTGTAAACAATATACTATGTATTTAAAAGTAGCTTATTGGCTCTGTTTGGTTTAAGGTTAGATTATTAGGCACTGGCGTCCCAGTATCAAAATAAATAAATAAATAAAAGTCCCGCAAATATGATAATGCAGTCTCTTAATGGATAATTTATAAGAATTGCAATGAATAGTTACCAATGTGCTGGTTCCTGAAATGTTTAGATGCAGGGTCCGTTTTATAATAAATTGCACATATGTAGGTAATTAGTATAGAATAGAGTTACCGTTCCAATCGCCAAAAGCTCACCCTGATTAGTGACTTTGTCAGGAGGCTTCTATGATTGATTCCACACCACGGGCAATAGACCCCACTGCGGAGGACAATGGCAGGCACCCGGTATGAACAGGTGGAATAGCAGGTATGATTGGAGCCGCTGCGGGCAGCCGTGAGCGGTAATTAGCTGGTACTCGCCGGTTTTGAAGACAATGGTGAGTCTTTGACGATGTATACTGCAGAATACCGCCGGCTGTGAACACCAGACTGCAGCCTCTCAGGATGTAATCAGCGGCTAGTAGTCGGCTGGAGCGCCCGGCGTGCAGCGTGCAGGGAGATGCTGTGGCTGTATGAAACAGTAGGTCCGTTCCACAGACAGATTAGGCCAAACAGAAACCAAAGTGGAGTGGGCGTCAACGCGTTTCGTCTCCTAGGCAACCGGAGACTTCCTCAAGACGGATACCTCCCCTCTCAGTGATCCTGAATTTATACTTGTCTAATAACTCTATTGGTAACGGCTGTGCCAATTTTATAGATGCTATCACTAATTTCTCTGACGTCCTAGTGGATGCTGGGAACTCCGTAAGGACCATGGGGAATAGCGGCTCCGCA
Organism: Pseudophryne corroboree; assembly: GCF_028390025.1. Taxonomy (NCBI): domain Eukaryota; kingdom Metazoa; phylum Chordata; class Amphibia; order Anura; family Myobatrachidae; genus Pseudophryne; species Pseudophryne corroboree. Next base: position 704,296,110 of record NC_086445.1, read on the forward strand.
GGAGACTGGGCACAAAAAGAAAAGCTTTAGGACTACCTGGTGTGCACTGGCTCCTCCCCCTATGACCCTCCTCCAAGCCTCAGTTAGATTTTTGTGCCCGACCGAGCAGGGTGCAATCTAGGGGGCTCTCCTGAGCTTCTTAGAAAAAAGTTAGTTTTAGGTTTTTTATTTTCAGTGAGACCTGCTGGCAACAGGCTCACTGCATCGAGGGACTAAGGGGAGAAGAAGCGAACCTGCCTGCTTGCAGCCAGCTTGGGCTTCTTAGGCTACTGGACACCATTAGCTCCAGAGGGATCGAACACAGGCCCAGCCTCGGAGTCCGGTCCCAGAGCCGCGCCGCCGGCCCCCTTACAGAGCCAGAAGCAAGAAGAGGTCCGGAAAATCGGCGGCAGAAGACATCAGTCTTCATCAAGGTAGCGCACAGCACTGCAGCTGTGCGCCATTGCTCCTCATGCACACCTCACACTGCGGTCACTGATGGGTGCAGGGCGCTGGGGGGGGGGGCGCCCTGAGCAGCAATATTAACACCTTGGCTGGCAAAAATACATCACATATAGCCCCCAGGGCTATATGGATGTACATTAACCCCTGCCAGATTTTACAAAAAAGCGGGAGAAAAGTCAGCCGAAAAGGGGGCGGAGCCATCTCTCTCAGCACACTGGCGCCATTTTCCCTCACAGCTCCGCTGGAAGGACGTCTCCCTGACTCTCCCCTGCAGTCCTGCACTACAGAAAAGGGGAACAAAGAGAGGGGGGGCACTAATTAGGCGCAGTATTACAGATAACAGCAGCTATAAGAGAAAACACTCTATATAGTGATATCCCTGTGTATATAGCGCTCTGGTGTGTGCTGGCATACTCTCCCTCTGTCTCCCCAAAGGGCTAGTGGGGTCCTGTCCTCTATCAGAGCATTCCCGGTGTGTGTGCTGTGTGTCGGTACAGCTGTGTCGACATGTATGAAGAGGAAAATTATGTGGAGGCGGAGCAATTGCCTGTAGTGGAGATGTCACCCCCTAGGGGGTCGACACCTGAGTGGATGGGCTTATGGAAGGAATGAAAGTGTCAACTCTTTACATAAGAAGTTTGATGACATGGGACAGCCGGCTTCTCAGCTTGTGCCTGTCCAGGAGTCTCAAAGGCCATCAGGGGCTCTAAAACGCCCGCTACCTCAGATGGCAGATACAGACGTCGACACGGATACTGACTCCAGTGTCGACGACGAGGAGACAAATGTAACTTCCAGTAGGGCCACACGTTACATGATTGAGGCAATGAAAAATGTTTTACACATTTCTGATAATACCACAGGTACCACTAAAAAGGGTATTATGTTTGGTGAGAAAAAACTACCGGTAGTTTTTCCTACATCTGAGGAATTAAATGAAGTGTGTGATGAAGCGTGGGTTTCTCCTGATAAAAAACAAATAATTCCTAGGAAGTTATTGGCAATGTACCCTTTCCCGCCAGAGGATAGGGCGCGTTGGGAAACTCCCCCTAGGGTAGATAAAGCGCTCACACGCTTGTCCAAACAGGTGGCACTACCGTCTCCGGATACGGCCGCCCTTAAGGATCCTGCTGACAGAAAGCAGGAGACTATCCTGAAGTGTATATACACACACACTGGTGTTATACTGCGACCAGCAATCGCCTCAGCCTGGATGTGCAGTGCTGGGGTGGCTTGGTCAGACTCCCTGACAGACAATATTGATACCCTGGATAGGGACAGTATATTACTGACTGTAGAGCATTTAAAAGATGCATTTTTATACATGCGTGATGCACAGAGGGATATTTGCCGACTGGCATCACGAGTAAGTGATATGTCCATTTCCGCCAGAAGGGGGTTATGGACTCGGCAGTGGTCAGGTGATGCCGATTCTAAAAGGCATATGGAAGTATTGCCTTATAAAGGGGAGGAGTTATTTGGGGTAGGTCTGTCGGACCTGGTTTCCACGGCAACTGCTGGGAAATCCACGTTTTTACCCCAGGTCGCCTCTCAACAAAAGAAGACATCGTATTATCATGCGCAGTCCTTTCGGCCCCATAAGGGCAAGCGGGCAAAAGGCTCCTCTTTTCTGCCCCGTGGCAGAGGGAGAGGAAAAAGGCTGCAGCAAACAGCCAGTTCCCAGGAACAGAAGTCCTCCCCCGCTTCCGCCAAGTCCTCAGCATGACGCTGGGGCTCTACAGGCGGACTCAGGTACGGTGGGGGCCCGTCTCAAGAATTTCAGCGCACAGTGGGCTCGCTCACAAGTAGATCCCTGGATCCTTCAGGTAGTATCTCAGGGGTACAAATTGGAATTCGAGACGTCTCCCCCTCGCCGTTTCCTAAAGTCTGCCTTACCGACGACTCCTTCCGATAGGGAGGCGGTATTAGAAGCTATCCACAAGCTGTATTCCCAGCAGGTGATAATCAAGGTACCCCTCCTGCAACAAGGAAAGGGGTATTATTCCACAATGTTTGTGGTACCGAAGCCGGACGGCTCGGTGAGACCCATTTTAAATCTAAAGTCATTGAACACTTACATAAAGAAGTTCAAATTCAAGATGGAGTCACTCAGAGCGGTTATCTCGAGCCTGGAGGAAGGGGATTATATGGTGTCTCTGGACATCAAGGATGCTTACCTGTATGTCCCAATTTACCCTTCTCACCAAGGGTACCTCAGGTTTGTGGTACAGAACTGCCACTATCAGTTCCAAACGCTGCCGTTTGGATTGTCCACGGCACCGCGGGTCTTTACCAAGGTAATGGCCGAAATGATGATACTCCTTCGAAGGAAGGGAGTTTTAATTATCCCGTACTTGGACGATCTCCTGATAAGGGCGAGATCCAGGGAATAGTTGGTAGTCGGGGTAGCACTATCTCAAGAAGTGTTACGACAGCACGGTTGGATTCTCAATATTCCAAAATCGCAGCTGATCCCGACGACACGTCTTCTGTTCCTAGGGATGATTCTGGACACAGTCCAGAAAAAGGTATTTCTCCCGGAGGAGAAAGCCAGGGAGTTATCCGATCTAGTCAGAAACCTCCTAAAACCAGGTCAAGTATCGGTGCATCAATGCACAAGGGTCCTGGGAAAAATGGTGGCTTCTTACGAAGCAATTCCATTCGGCAGATTCCACGCAAGAACTTTCCAGTGGGACCTGCTGGACAAATGGTCCGGATCGCATCTTCAGATGCATCAGAGGATAACCCTGTCACCAAGGACAAGGGTGTCTCTCCTGTGGTGGTTGCAGAGTGCCCATCTTTTAGAGGGCCGCAGATTCGGCATTCAGGACTGGGTCCTGGTGACCACGGATGCCAGCCTTCGAGGCTGGGGAGCAGTCACACAGGGAAGAAATTTCCAGGGAGTGTGGTCAAACCTGGAGACCTCACTTCACATAAATATCCTGGAGCTAAGGGCCATTTACAATGCCCTAAGCCAAGCGAGACCTCTGCTTCAGGACCAGCCGGTGTTGATCCAGTCGGACAACATCACGGCGGTCGCCCACGTAAACAGACAGGGCGGCACAAGAAGCAGGAGGGCAATGGCAGAAGCTGCAAGGATTCTCCGATGGGCGGAAAATCATGTGATAGCACTGTCAGCAGTGGACAACTGGGAAGCAGACTTCCTCAGCAGACCCGACCTCCACCCGGGAGAGTGGGGACTTCACCCGGAGGTTTTCCACATGATTGTAAGCCGTTGGGAAAAACCAAAGGTGGACATGATGGCGTCCCGCCTCAACAAAAAACGAAAAAGTTATTGCGCCCGGTCAAGGGACCCTCAGGCGATAGCTGTGGACGCCCTGGTAACGCCGTGGGTGTACCAGTCGGTTTATGTGTTCCCTCCTCTGCCGCTCATACCCAAGGTACTGAGAATTATAAGACGGAGAGGAGTAAGAACTATACTCGTGGCTCCGGATTGGCCAAGAAGGACTTGGTACCCGGAACTTCAAGAGATGCTCACAGAGGACCCGTGGCCTCTACCTCTAAGAAGGGACCTGCTCCTGCAGGGACCCTGTCTGTTCCAAGACTTACCGCAGCTGCGTTTGACGGCATGGCGGTTGAACGCCGGATCCTGAAGGAAAAAGGCATTCCAGAAGAAGTCATCCCTACTTTGATAAAAGCCAGAAAGGATGTAACCGCAAAGCATTATCACCGCATTTGGCGAAAATATGTTGCGTGGTGCGAGGCCAGGAAGGCCCCGACGGAGGAATTTCAACTGGGTCGATTCCTGCATTTCCTGCAAACAGGAGTGTCTATGGGCCTCAAATTGGGATCCATTAAGGTTCAGATTTCGGCCCTGTCGATTTTCTTCCAGAAAGAACTGGCTTCAGTTCCTGAAGTTCAGACGTTTGTCAAGGGGGTGCTGCATATACAGCCTCCTTTTGTGCCTCCAGTGGCACCTTGGGATCTCAATGTAGTTTTGGGGTTCCTAAAATCACATTGGTTTGAACCACTTAAATCTGTGGATTTAAAATATCTCACGTGGAAAGTGGTCATGCTGTTGGCCCTGGCTTCGGCCAGGCGCGTGTCGGAATTGGCGGCTTTATCCTGTAAAAGCCCTTATCTGATTTTCCATTCGGACAGGGCGGAATTGAGGACTCGTCCTCAGTTTCTCCCTAAGGTGGTGTCAGCGTTTCACCTGAACCAGCCTATTGTGGTGCCTGCGGCTACTAGGGACTTGGAGGACTCCAAGTTGCTAGACGTTGTCAGGGCCCTGAAAATATATATTTCCAGGACGGCTGGAGTCAGAAAATCTGACTCGCTGTTTATCCTGTACGCACCCAACAAGCTGGGTGCTCCTGCTTCTAAGCAGATTATTGCTCGCTGGATTTGTAATACAATTCAGCTTGCGCATTCTGTGGCAGGCCTGCCACAGCCAAAATCTGTAAAAGCCCACTCCACAAGGAAGGTGGGCTCATCCTGGGCGGCTGCCCGAGGGGTCTCGGCTTTACAACTTTGCCGAGCTGCTACTTGGTCAGGGTCAAATACCTTTGTAAAATTTTACAAATTTGACACTCTGGCTGAGGAGGACCTTGAGTTTTCTCATTCGGTGCTGCAGAGTCATCCGCACTCTCCCGCCCGTTTGGGAGCTTTGGTATAATCCCCATGGTCCTTACGGAGTTCCCAGCATCCACTAGGACGTCAGAGAAAATAAGAATTTAATTACCGATAATTCTATTTCTCGTAGTCCGTAGTGGATGCTGGGCGCCCATCCCAAGTGCGGATTGTCTGCAATACTTGTACATAGTTATTGTTAACTAATCGGGTTCTTGTTGTGAGCGGCGGCAGAAGACTCCGGTCTTCATTAAGGTAGCGCACAGCACTGCAGCTGTGCGCCATTGCTCCCACTGCACACCACACACTCTGGTCACTGTGTAGGGTGCAGGGCGCTGGGGGGGGACGCCCTGGGCAGCAATAAAATACCTTTTGGCATAAAAATACACATAATACAGTCTGTGACTGTATGTGTGTAAAACCCCCGCCATTTTTCAGTAAGAAACTGCAGGGAGAAGCCCGCCGCTGAGGGGGCGGGGCCTTCTTCCTCAGCACACCAGCGCCATTTTTCCTTCACAGTTCCGCTGGAAGCAGCTCCCCAGGCTCTCCCCTGCAGTATTCCTGATACAAGAAGGGTAAAAAAGAGAGGGGGGGCACATAAATTTAGGCGCAAATAATATATATTAAGCAGCTATTGGGAAATATCACTCCTTATAGTGTAAATCCCTGTGTTATATAGCGCTGTGGTGTGTGCTGGCATACTCTCTCTCTGTCTCCCCAAAGGACTTTGTGGGGTCCTGTCCTCAGTCAGAGCATTCCCTGTGTGTGCGGTGTGTCGGTACGGCTGTGTCGACATGTTTGATGAGGAGGGTTACGTGGAGGCGGAGCAAGGGCAGATAAGTGTGGTGTCGCCCCCGACGGGGCCGACACCGGATTGGATGGATATGTGGAAGGTCTTAACAGACCGTGTCAACTCCTTACATAAAAGGTTCGATGACGCAGCAGCCTTGGGACAGCCGGGATCTCAACCCGCGCCTGCCCAGGCGTCTCAGAGGCCATCAGGGGCTCATAAACGCCCGCTAGCTCAGATGGTAGACACAGATGTCGACACGGAGTCTGACTCCAGTGTAGATGAGGATGAGACAAATGCACAGCCTACTAAAGCCATCCGATGCATGATTACTGCAATGAAAAATGTATTGCACATTTCTGATATTAACCCGGTTACTACCAAGAAGGGTATTATGTTTGGGGAGAAAAAGCAGCCAGTGACTTTTTCCCCATCTGATGAATTAAATGAATTGTGTGAGGAAGCATGGAGTTCCCCCGATAAGAAACTAGTGATTTCTAAGAGGTTACTGATGGCGTACCCTTTCCCGCCAACGGATAGGTTACGTTGGGAAACATCCCCTAGGGTGGACAAGGCGCTCACACGCTTATCAAAAAAGGTGGCACTGCCGTCTCAGGATACGGCCGCCTTAAAGGAGCCTGCGGATAGAAAGCAGGAAGCTATCCTGAAGTCTGTATATACACACTCAGGTACTATACTGAGACCTGCTATTGCTTCAGCATGGATGTGTAGTGCTGCAGCCGCATGGTCTGATACCCTGTCAGACAACATTGATTCCCTCGACAGGGATACTATTTTGCTAACCATAGAACATATAAAAGACCTCGTCTTATATATGCGGGATGCACAGAGGGACATTTGCCTGCTGGCATCTAGAATTAATGCAATGTCCATTTCTGCCAGGAGAGTATTATGGACTCGGCAGTGTACAGGTGATGCTGATTCTAAAAGACACATGGAGGTTTTGCCTTATAAGGGTGAGGAATTGTTTGGGGATGGTCTCTCGGACCTCGTATCCACGGCAACAGCCGGGAAGTCAACTTTTTTACCTCAGGTTCCCTCACAGCCTAAGAAAGCACCGTATTATCATGTACAGTCCTTTCGGCCTCAGAAAGGCAAGCGGATCAGAGGCGCATCCTTTCTGCCCAGAGGCAGGGGTAGAGGAAAGAAGCTGCACCAGGCAGCCAGTTCCCAGGAACAAAAATCCTCCCCCGCTTCCTCTAAGTCCACCGCATGACGCTGGGGCTCCACAGGCGGAGCCGGGTGCGGTGGGGGCGCGTCTCCGAAACTTCAGCAACCAGTGGGTTCGCTCACAAGTGGATCTTTGGGCTGTACAAATTGTATCTCAGGGATACAAGCTGGAGTTCGAGGCGACTCCCCCTCGCCGTTACCTCAAATCAGCCTTGTCAGCTGCTCCCAGGGAAAGGGAGGTAGTACTGGCGGCAATTCACAAGCTGTACCTCCAGCAGGTGATAATCAAGGTTCCCCTCTTTCAACAGGGACGGGGTTACTATTCCACAATGTTTGTGGTACTGAAACCAGACGGTTCGGTGAGACCCATTCTGAATTTAAAATCCTTGAACACTTATATAAGGAAGTTCAAGTTCAAAATGGAATCGCTCAGGGCGGTTATTGCAAGCCTGGAAGAGGGGGATTTTATGGTGTCGCTGGACATCAAGGATACTTACTTGCATGTCCCCGTTTACCCACCTCACCAGCAGTACCCCAGGTTCGTGGTACAGGATTGTCATTACCAATTCCAGACGTTGCCGTTTGGTCTGTCCACGGCACCGAGAGTATTTACCAAGGTAATGGCCGAAATGATGATACTCCTTCGGAAGAAGGGAGTTATAATTATCCCGTACTTGGACGATCTCCTTATAAAGGCGAGGTCCAGAGAGCAGTTGTTAGTCAGCGTAGCACTTTCTCGGGAAGTGTTGCAACAGCACGGCTGGATTCTGAATATCCCAAAGTCGCAGCTGATTCCTGCGACGCGTCTGCTCTTCCTGGGCATGATTCTGGACACAGAACAGAAGAAGGTGTTTCTCCCGGTGGAGAAGGCCCAGGAATTGTCATCTCTGGTCAGGGACCTCCTGAAACCAAAACAGGTGTCGGTGCATCACTGCACGCGAGTCCTGGGAAAGATGGTGGCTTCTTACGAAGCAATTCCCTTCGGCAGGTTCCATGCAAGTACTTTCAGTCGGATCTGTTAGACAAATGGTCCGGATCGCATCTTCAGATGCATCGGTTGATCACCCTGTCCCCAAGGGCCAGGGTGTCTCTGCTGTGGTGGCTGCAGAGTGCTCATCTTCTCGAGGGCCGCAGATTCGGCATACAGGACTGGGTCCTAGTGACCACGGACGCAAGCCTCCGAGGATGGGGGGCAGTCACTCAAGGAAGAAACTTCCAGGGGCTGTGGTCAAGTCAGGAAGACTTGTCTGCACATCAATATCCTGGAACTAAGGGCCATATACAACGCCCTGAGTCCAGCAGAGCCCCTGCTTCAAAACCAACCAGTGCTGATTCAATCAGACAACATCACGGCGGTCGCCCATGTAAACCGCCAGGGCGGCACAAGAAGCAGGATGGCGATGGCAGAAGCCACAAGGATTTTCCGATGGGCGGAAAATCACGTGCTAGCACTGTCAGCAGTGTTCATTCCGGGAGTGGACAACTGGGAAGCAGACTTCCTCAGCAGGCACGACCTCCACCCGGGAGAGTGGGGACTTCATCCAGAAGTCTTCACGCAGATTGTAAACCGTTGGGAACGGCCACAGGTGGACATGATGGCGTCCCGCCTCAACAAAAAGCGAAAAAAATATTGCGCCAGGTCAAGAGACCCTCAGGCGATAGCTGTGGATGCACTAGTGACACCGTGGGTGTACCAGTCGGTTTATGTGTTCCCTCCTCTTCCTCTCATACCCAAGGTACTGAGGATAGTAAGAAAGAGAGGAGTAAGAACTATACTCATCGTTCCGGATTGGCCAAGAAGAACTTGGTACCCAGAACTACAAGAAATGATCTCGGAGGAACCATGGCCTCTGCCTCTCAGACAGGACCTGTTACAGCAGGGACCCTGTCTGTTCCAAGACTTACTGCGGCGCGTTTGACGGCATGGCGGTTGAACGCCGGATCCTAACGGAAAAGGGCATTCCAGATGAAGTTATTCCTACGCTGATAAAGGCTAGGAAAGACGTGACAGCACAACATTGTCACCGTATATGGCGAAAATATGTTTCTTGGTGTGAGGCCAGGAAGGCCCCAACAGAGGAATTCCAGCTGGGTCGATTCCTGCACTTCCTACAGTCAGGAGTGACTATGGGCCTAAAATTAGGATCCATAAAGGTCCAGATTTCGGCCCTATCTATTTTCTTTCAAAAAGAACTGGCTTCACTGCCTGAAGTTCAGACGTTTGTTAAGGGAGTGCTACATATTCAGCCTCCTTTTGTGCCTCCAGTGGCACCTTGGGATCTTAACGTTGTGTTGGGTTTCCTGAAATCCCACTGGTTTGAGCCACTTAAGACCGTGGAACTAAAATATCTCACGTGGAAAGTGGTCATGCTATTGGCCTTAGCTTCGGCTAGGCGTGTGTCAGAATTGGCGGCTTTGTCTTGTAAAAGCCCTTATCTGATCTTCCATATGGACAGGGCAGAATTGAGGACTCGTCCCCAATTTCTCCCTAAGGTGGTATCAGCGTTTCATTTGAACCAACCTATTGTGGTGCCTGCGGCTTCTCGGGACTTGAAGGACTCCAAGTTACTAGATGTAGTCAGGGCTTTGAAAATCTATGTAGCCAGGACGGCTGGAGTCAGGAAAACTGACTCGCTGTTTATCCTGCATGCACCCAACAAGCTGGGTGCTCCTGCTTCAAAGCAAACTATTGCGCGCTGGATCTGTAACACGATTCAGCAAGCTCATTCTGCGGCAGGATTGCCGCATCCTAAATCAGTGAAAGCCCATTCCACAAGGAAGGTGGGCTCTTCTTGGGCGGCTGCCCGAGGGGTCTCGGCTTTACAGCTTTGCCAAGCTGCTACTTGGTCGGGTTCAAACACATTTGCTAAGTTCTACAAGTTTGATACCCTGGCTGAGGAGGACCTTGCCTTTGCTCATTCGGTGCTGCAGAGTCATCCGCACTCTCCCGCCCGTTTGGGAGCTTTGGTATAATCCCCATGGTCCTTACGGAGTTCCCAGCATCCACTAGGACGTCAGAGAAAATAAGAATTTACTCACCGGTTATTCTATTTCTCGTAGTCCGTAGTGGATGCTGGGCGCCCGTCCCAAGTGCGGACTCTCTGCTTAACTAAAGGGTTATTGTTATGAGCCATCTGTTACTGAGGCTCAGTTGTTGTTCATACTGTTAACTGGGTATGGTTATCACGAGTTGTACGGTGTGATTGGTGTGGCTGGTATGAGTCTTACCCTGGATTCCAAATCCTTTCCTTGTTGTGTCAGCTCTTCCGGGCACAGTTTCCTTAACTGAGGTCTGGAGGAGGGGCATAGAGGGAGGAGCCACTGCACACCAGATAGTACCTAATCTTTCTTTTAGAGTGCCCAGTCTCCTGCGGAGCCCGTCTATTCCCCATGGTCCTTACGGAGTTCCCAGCATCCACTACGGACTACGAGAAATAGAATTACCGGTGAGTAAATTCTTATTTCTCTAACGTCCTAGTGGATGCTGGGGACTCCGTCAGGACCATGGGGATTAGCGGCTCCGCAGGAGACAGGGCACAAAAATAAAGCTTTAGGATCAGGTGGTGTGCACTGGCTCCTCCCCCTATGACCCTCCTCCAAGCCTCAGTTAGGTTTTTGTGCCCGTCCGAGCAGGGTGCAATCTAGGTGGCTCTCCTAAAGAGCTGCTTAGAAAAAGTTTTTAGGTTTTTTATTTTCAGTGAGTCCTGCTGGCAACAGGCTCACTGCATCGAGGGACTTAGGGGAGAGAAGTCAACTCACCTGCATGCAGGATGGATTGGCTTCTTAGGCTACTGGACACCATTAGTTCCAGAGGGATCGAACACAGGCCCAGCCATGGAGTCCGGTCCCGGAGCCGCGCCGCCGACCCCCCTTGCAGATGCCGAAGATGGAAGAGGTCCAGAAGCAGGCGGCAGAAGACTTTTCAGTCTTCCTGAGGTAGCGCACAGCACTGCAGCTGTGCGCCATTGTTGTCAGCACACTTCACACAGCGGTCACGGAGGGTGCAGGGCGCTGGGGGGGCGCCCTGGGCAGCAATGTATAATACCTTTTTATGGCTAAAAAATACATCACATATAGCCCTTGAGGCTATATGGATGTATTTAACCCCTGCCAGATCTCACAAACTCCGGAGAAGAGCCCGCCGAAATAGGGGGCGGGGCTTATTCTCCTCAGCACACAGCGCCATTTTCCTGCTCAGCTCCGCTGTGAGGAAGGCTCCCAGGACTCTCCCCTGCATTGCACTACAGAAACAGGGTAAAACAGAGAGGGGGGGCACTTTTTTTGGCGATATTACTATATTTAAGCTGCTATAAGGATACAACACTTATATAGGGTTGTTCCCATATATATTATAGCGCTTGGGTGTGTGCTGGCAAACTCTCCCTCTGTCTCCCCAAAGGGCTAGTGGGGTCCTGTCTTCAATAGAGCATTCCCTGTGTGTCTGCTGTGTGTCGGTACGTGTGTGTCGACATGTATGAGGACGATGTTGGTGTGGAGGCAGAGCAATTGCCGGTAATGGTGATGTCACCCCCCAGGGAGTCGACACCGGAATGGATGGCTTTGTTTATGGAATTACGTGATAATGTCAGCACATTACAAAAATCAGTTGACGACATGAGACGGCCGGAAAACCAGTTAGTACCTGCCCAGGCGTCTCAGACACCGTCAGGGGCTGTAAAACGCCCTTTACCTCAGTCGGTCGACACAGACCCAGACACGGACACTGAATCTAGTGTCGACGGTGAAGAAACAAACGTACTTTCCAGTAGGGCCACACGTTATATGATCACGGCAATGAAGGAGGCTTTGCATATCTCTGATACTACAAGTACCACAAAAAGGGGTATTATGTGGGGGGTGAAAAAACTACCTGTAGTTTTTCCTGAATCAGAGGAATTGAATGATGTATGTGATGAAGCGTGGGTTAACCCAGATAGAAAAGTGCTAATTTCAAAAAAGTTATTGGCATTATACCCTTTCCCGCCAGAGGTTAGGGCGCGCTGGGAAACACCCCCTAAGGTGGATAAGGCGCTCACACGCTTATCAAAACAAGTGGCGTTACCGTCTCCTGATACGGCCGCCCTCAAGGATCCAGCTGATAGGAGGCTGGAAACTACCCTAAAAAGTATATACACACATACTGGTGTTATACTGCGACCAGCCATCGCCTCAGCCTGGATGTGCAGTGCTGGGGTGGTCTGGTCGGATTCCCTGACTGAAAATATTGATACCCTGGATAGGGACAGTATTTTACAGACTTTAGAGCAATTAAAGGATGCTTTTCTTTATATGCGAGATGCTCAGAGGGATATTTGCACTCTGGCATCGAGAGTAAGTGCGATGTCCATATCTGCCAGAAGAAGTTTATGGACACGACAGTTGTCAGGTGATGCGGATTCCAAACGGCATATGGAAGTATTGCCGTATAAAGGGGAGGAATTATTTGGCGTCGGTCTATCGGATTTGGTGGCCACGGCAACTGCCGGGAAATCCACCTTTTTACCTCAGACCCCCTCCCAACAGAAAAAGACACCGTCTTTTCAGCCGCAGTCCTTTCGGTCCTATAAGAAGCGGGCAAAAGGACAGTCATATCTGCCCCGAGGCAGAGGAAAGGGTAAGAGAGGGCAGCAAGCAGCTCCTTCCCAGGAACAGAAGCCCTCCGCGGGTTCTGCAAAGCCCTCAGCATGACGCTGGGGCTTTACAAGCGGACTCAGGAACGGTGGGGGGTCGACTCAAGAATTTCAGCGCGCAGTGGGCTTGCTCACAGGTGGACCCCTGGATCCTGCAGGTAGTATCTCAGGGTTACAGGTTGGAATTCGAGAAGTCTCCCCCTCGCCGGTTCCTAAAGTCTGCTTTGCCAACGTCTCCCTCAGACAGGGCGACGGTATTGGAAGCCATTCACAAGCTGTTTTCTCAGCAGGTGATAGTCAAGGTACCCCTCCTACAACAGGAAAAGGGGTATTACTCCACGCTATTTGTGGTACCGAAACCGGACGGCTCGGTAAGACCTATTCTAAATCTGAAATCTTTGAACCTGTACATACAAAAATTCAAGTTCAAGATGGAATCACTCAGAGCAGTGATAGCGAATCTGGAAGAAGGGGACTTTATGGTGTCCCTGGACATAAAAGATGCTTACCTGCATGTCCCAATTTGCCCTTCACATCAAGGGTACCTCAGGTTCGTGGTGCAAAACTGTCATTATCAGTTTCAGACGCTGCCGTTTGGATTGTCCACGGCACCTCGGGTCTTTACCAAGGTAATGGCCGAAATGATGATTCTTCTGCGAAGAAGAGGCGTATTAATTATCCCTTACTTGGACGATCTCCTGATAAGGGCAAGGTCCAGAGAACAGCTGGAGGACGGAGTAGCACTAACCCAAGTAGTGCTGCAACAACACGGGTGGATTCTGAATTTTCCAAAATCTCAGTTGACCCCGACAACACGTCTGCTGTTCCTGGGAATGATTCTGGACACGGTTCAGAAAAAGGTGTTTCTTCCGGAGGAGAAAGCCAAGGAGTTATCCGAACTTGTCAGGAACCTCCTAAAACCAGGAAGAGTGTCTGTGCATCAATGCACAAGAGTCCTGGGAAAGATGGTGGCTTCTTACGAAGCAATCCCATTCGGCAGATTCCACGCACGAACTTTTCAGTGGGATCTGCTGGACAAATGGTCCGGATCGCATCTGCAGATGCATCAGCGGATAACCTTATCGCCACGGACAAGGGTGTCTCTTCTGTGGTGGTTGCAGAGTGCTCATCTGTTAGAAGGCCGCAGATTCGGCATACAGGACTGGGTCCTGGTGACCACGGATGCCAGTCTGAGAGGCTGGGGAGCGGTCACACAGGGAAGAAACTTCCAGGGAGTATGGTCAAGCCTGGAGATGTCTCTTCACATAAATATACTGGAGCTAAGAGCGATTTACAATGCTCTAAGCCTGGCAAAACCCCTGCTTCGGGGTCAGCCGGTGTTGATCCAGTCGGACAACATCGAGGCAGTCGCCCACGTAAACAGACAGGGCGGCACAAGAAGCAGGAGAGCAATGGCAGAAGCTGCAAGGATTCTTCGCTGGGTGGAAGATCATGTGATAGCACTGTCAGCAGTGTTCATTCCGGGAGTGGACAACTGGGAAGCAGACTTCCTCAGCAGACACGATCTACACCCGGGAGAGTGGGGACTTCATCCAGAAGTCTTCCACATGATTGTGAACCGTTGGGAAAAACCAAAGGTGGATATGATGGCGTCTCGCCTCAACAAAAAACTGGACAGGTATTGCGCCAGGTCAAGAGACCCTCAGGCAATAGCTGTGGACGCTCTGGTAACACCGTGGGTGTTCCAGTCAGTGTATGTGTTTCCTCCTCTGCCTCTCATACCCAAAGTACTGAGAATTATACGGCAAAGGGGAGTAAGAACGATACTCGTGGCTCCGGATTGGCCAAGAAGAACTTGGTACCCGGAACTTCAGGAGATGCTCACGGAAAATCCGTGGCCTCTACCTCTAAGACGGGACCTGATTCAGCAGGGACCGTGTCTATTTCAAGACTTACCGCGGCTGCGTTTGACGGCGTGGCGGTTGAACGCCGAATTCTAAGGAAAAAAGGCATTCCAGAAGAGGTCATTCCTACACTGGTTAAAGCCAGGAAGGAGGTGACTGCAAAACATTATCACCGCATTTGGAGAAAATATGTTGCGTGGTGTGAGGCCAGGAAGGCCCCCACGGAGGAATTTCAATTGGGTCGATTCCTACATTTCCTGCAAACAGGATTGTCTATGGGCCTCAAGTTGGGGTCCATTAAGGTTCAAATTTCGGCCCTGTCGATTTTCTTCCAGAAAGAATTGGCTTCAGTTCCTGAAGTCCAGACTTTTGTAAAAGGAGTACTACATATACAGCCCCCGGTTGTGCCCCCAGTGGCTCCGTGGGACCTTAATGTAGTTTTGGATTTTCTCAAATCCCATTGGTTTGAGCCACTCAAATCGGCGGATTTGAAATATCTTACATGGAAAGTAACCATGCTACTGGCCCTGGCTTCAGCCAGGAGAGTGTCAGAATTGGCGGCTTTATCGTATAAAAGCCCATATCTGATTTTCCATTCGGACAGGGCAGAACTGCGGACGCGTCCTCATTTTCTGCCTAAGGTGGTGTCAGCGTTTCACCTGAACCAGCCTATTGTGGTGCCTGCGGCTACTAGCGATTTGGAGGATTCCAAGTTGCTGGACGTTGTCAGGGCACTGAAAATATATATTTCAAGGACGGCTGGAGTCAGAAAATCTGACTCGCTGTTTATACTGTATGCACCCAACAAGCTGGGTGCTCCTGCTTCTAAGCAGACGATTGCTCGTTGGATTTGTAGCACAATTCAACTTGCACATTCTGTGGCAGGCCTGCCACAGCCTAAATCTGTCAAGGCCCATTCCACAAGGAAGGTGGGCTCATCCTGGGCGGCTGCCCGAGGGGTCTCGGCATTACAACTCTGCCGAGCAGCTACGTGGTCGGGGGAGAACACGTTTGTAAAATTCTACAAATTTGATACCCTGGCTAAAGAGGACCTGGAGTTCTCTCATTCGGTGCTGCAGAGTCATCCGCACTCTCCTGCCCGTTTGGGAGCTTTGGTATAATCCCCATGGTCCTGACGGAGTCCCCAGCATCCACTAGGACGTTAGAGAAAATAAGATTTTACTTACCGATAAATCTATTTCTCGTAGTCCGTAGTGGATGCTGGGCGCCCATCCCAAGTGCGGATTGTCTGCAATACTTGTACATAGTTATTGTTACAAAAAAATCGGGTTGTTCTTGTTGTGAGCCGTCTGTTCAGAGGCTCCTACGTTGTCATACTGTTAACTGGGTTCAGATCACAAGTTGTACGGTGTGATTGGTGTGGCTGGTATGAGTCTTACCCGGGATTCAAAATCCTTCCTTATTGTGTACGCTCGTCCGGGCACAGTATCCTAACTGAGGCTTGGAGGAGGGTCATAGGGGGAGGAGCCAGTGCACACCACCTGATCCTAAAGCTTTATTTTTGTGCCCTGTCTCCTGCGGAGCCGCTAATCCCCATGGTCCTGACGGAGTCCCCAGCATCCACTACGGACTACGAGAAATAGATGTATCGGTAAGTAAAATCTTATTTTTTTCTGTGTCCTCTTTGTTTGCAGTTTATCCCGTAGTGCATTGAAACTGAGGAAATGTTGTGGAAAGATTAGCTTTATACTTAAATAAAATATAAAAAAAAATAAAAAATTAGCTTTATACTTAAATAAAAATAAAATATATAAAAAATAAAGTCCATGGTATCATTGTCCCCCAGATGTATTCTGAGAAATCGATTTATCACATCACAAGGCAGGTCGCACCCGGTAATTGTACCCGGGTCCTTTCCTGGGTGCGACCAGCCATGAGAACCCTTTCAGGCTGCAATACGAACCTGCAATATGTCGGGTTACCGGTGAGGGTGGAGGGGCCCTTACTTCATCGAGGGCAGGTGCAGAGGCGGTGCTTGGAGATGAGATCATCTCCATGTCTCCTCCATAGTGTGAACAGGTCCCAGATCGCATCAACCCAGATAACCCGTTCACACCGCACCTGATACAGGAATAACCTGTTTAAAACCCTTCTTTTACCGGGTTTAAATGCTAGGTTTGTCAACCCTAGGATATTTCAACCTGGCCCTTTCACATCGCAACTCTAATAGAACAAGGTTGAAACATGCAATAGAAAATATAATATAGCAGACAATTTGTTCAAAAACAGTCAAGATTAAGAGCATCCCCAGATGACCAGCCAGTAGGCCACAAGGGAGATACTATTGGAGTCTTCAGAAATAGTAGGGAAAGGGAAGGTAAAGGGATTGGGGTTTATAGTAAGGAGGAGTAGGCGGGGAGAAAAGAGTAACATAGGGAGGTGGAGAGAAGAGAGGATGGAAAGAGTAATAAAAACTTGAGCTAAGATTGAGTCAAAATGTGAGTGGGGGGGGGGCATAAAGAGAAAGTCAGATAGTGCAAGATATTAACTGAGAGATTGTTAGGTGAGGCCTGGGAGGGCCGTATTGTACTGTAGAGACAATACCAGGATGTCCATATGGTATGGTACTTCAAGCTTTAAATATATTCCATTTTGGCCACAAACCAAATTAGATTCATAACTTTACGACGGGAAGGAGGGTAAGGTTGTTTCCAAGCTCTAGCGATTTCAAATTTAACCACACAGGCTAAATGTAGGACCATTTTATTATCAGGTTTGGTTAGCTGGAATAGTGTCGCTGGGGTAAGAGAGGGGCAATTAGGGATCACTGACGTTATGAGTGTCTGAACTAAAGACCAAAAAGGGGCAATGTTAGGGCCACACTGACGCCAACAGAGCTTACAAGCGGAGGGATAAATCTGGTGCAAGCGTTCCAGGGCTACCATTGCGTATAGACTTTGTAGTAGTTTTCTTTAATGGAAACACTAATAGAACATTTAGAAATGTTCAGATATATAGTATCCCAAGTGTACTCTTCTAAAGGCATCCACAAGACTACTTCCCAGGATAGTTCAAGAGCAACACGGTAGGGAGAATCTGGAGACAGAATAGTGTGATACAGTAAAGAAATAGTACCTCTGTCCATGGGATGGTAGATAAAGAGATGTTCCATGTTCGTCGGGTTACAGGGAGGAGCAGATTCGAGTAACAAACTTTTTATTACGTCCTAGGGGATACTTGGAATTTATGTAATACCATGGGGTATAGACTGGTCCTCTAGGAGCCATGGACACTATAGAAGTTTGATTGTGTGTGTGCTGGCTCCTCCCTCTATGCTCCTACTACCAGACTCAGTCACATCTCTGGAAGCTCCTGAAGAGTTTTCTACATTTATTTTTAAAGTTTGTTATTTTCAGGCAGGACTGGATGTCACCAGCCTGCCTGCTTCGTGGGACTTAGGGTGGGGGATGGCCCAACCCCACTAAGAGTTAATGGTCCCGTTCTCCACTGACAGGATGCTAGTTCCTGAGGAAATTATTCGCAAGCCCCACCACGGCGAGCATACATTCCCGCAGTACGCCGCCACCCCTAGCAGTACCGGAAGAGTAATGTGTACTAAGCCAGTTTCCCAGCTAGCGGGCCGCCGACCATTATGGCGGCATGAGGGTACGGAGACGCACGGCTTCTACATGGGGCAGACTGAGTCTCCTGACTAAGTACACTCTACACTGTAGTGTACACAGTACCCAGACTGGCACTACAGCCATAAAAGGGGAATGTCTCCATTTCTCATACGTCCTAGAGGATGCTGGGGTCCACTTTAGCACCATGGGGTATAGATGGTTCCGCAGGAGCCATGGGCACTTTAAGACTTTTTCAGAGTGTGAACTGGCTTCTCCCTTTATGCCCCTCCTCCAGATCTCAGTTTAGAAAATGTGCCCAGGCAGATTGGTTGCACTCTAGTGGAGCTCTACTGAGCTCTACTAAAAGACTTTTTATTTAGGTTTTTTATTTTACAGGAAGACTGCTGGCAACAGTCTCCCTGCTTCGTGGGACTTAGGGGGAAGAAGTAGGAACCAACTTCCTAAATGGTGTCCTGTCAGCAGAAGCAGAGCCATGAAACTATTAGCTCCTGAAGGGTATTGAACACTAGCTGCGGCTATGCGCTCACTCCCACAGCATGCTGTCACCTCCCTAACAGAGCCAGAAGTCAGAAGACTGGTGAGTAGTGTTACCGGAGATCTGCAGAGAGGGACCTCCAGTCATCATGACGGCTTAAGGTACCGCGCAGCGAGTAGGAACACTGCACGAGCATGCTATCCATAACACAGAGCCCAGCAGGGCGCGGGGGCAGCATGAAACCTACTCTCACTGGCAAAAGGTAGCATATGATGTTGTGGCACAGTCCTACACCCCCGCCAGTATAAAGTTTAGAAATTAGCTCTGAGGGGAAACGCGCCATTACAGGGGGCGGAGCTTCTTCCTCAGGCAGCCAGCACACTGTTCAGCGCCATTTTCTCCCACCTGCTGAAGGGGAAGAACCGCTGATCCTCCTCTCCCCTTCTGAATCAAGTATCAGGGTGAAAAAAGAGGGGGGAGAGTGTAATTTGGGTGCTCAGTCATATTATTGGCATTATATAAGCGCTTAAGGTCTCTGTGTACAAGGTGCATGACAAAGGGATTTTTTCCTTGGCGCTGAGTTGTGAGCTGGCAAATCCTGTTCTGTGTCCGTCCAACAGATTTTACTGTGGGTCTGTCCCCAGAAGCCCCGGAGTGTCTGTGGTGTGATTGTGCACGTGTGTGGCATGTCTGAGGCAGGGAGCTCTTCCCCTGAGGGAGCCATTTTAGGGACACAGTGTTGTAATGTGGTGGCGCTGCCGTCGCACCACGAGCCTGAATGGGTGAAAGAATTACGTGATAGTGTGAATCATATCAGTAAGAGATTGGATAAGTCTGAGTCTCATGCAGAAAACTGGAGAAAATCCGTGGAAGATGTGATTTTTAATAGTTCTGCCTTTTCATCCACAGGGGACCCCTCGGGTTCACAAAAAAGATCTTTTGCACAAGTAGTACAAACTGATACCGACACGGACTCTGATTCCTGTGTCGACACTAGTGATTCCAGGGGAATAGATCCAAAGTTTAGCAAAAAACATTCAATACATGATTGTGGCTATAAAGGAGGTGTTATAAGTTACGGAGCCCCCTCTTTTACCACAGGAGAAGGCTTACTTTAATAAAGAGAAGAAAATTAATGTTACTTTCCCTCCATCTCATGAACTGAAGAGTCTCTTTGAGGGAGTCTGGACAAACCCTGAAAATAAATTTCAGATTCCCAAAAGAATTCAGGCAGCTTACCCTGCAGAGGACAGGAAAAGGTGGGAGTCACCCCCCATTTTAGACAGTGCCCTGTTACGGTTAACAAAAAAGGTGATTCTCCCTGTGCCTGGGACGGCTTCAATAAAGGAGCCGGCAGACCGCAAGTTAGAGACTATGTTGAAATCTATTTATGTGACCAATGGGACGCTACTCAGGCCTACCATTGCCTGTGCGTGGGTGAGTAGTGCTATTGAGAAGTGGTCAGAAAACTTTTCATCAGACATTGACACAATAGATAGAGACGAGATACTCCTAACGTTAGGTCATATCAAAGACGCTGCTGCATACATGCTGGAAGCCATGTAAGATATTGGTCTCTTGGGATCAAGAGCCGCTACCATGGCGATCTCAGCACGTAGGGCGTTGTGGATTCTCCTGCGCCGGCGAAAAAGACACATCACTCTCAGATGCAGTCCTTTCGGCCCAATAAATACAAAAAGGGTAAAGGTTCCCCTTTCTTTGCGGGTAAAGGAAGGGGAAAAGGAAAAAAATCCACAGCCTCTCCTGGACCACAGGAGCAGAAATAAACCTCTGCTTCTGCCAAATCTTCAGCATGATGCTGGGGCTCCCTTGCGGGAGTCCGCTCAAGTGGGGGCACGTCTGAAACTCTTCAGTCAGATTTGGGTTCAATCTGGCCTGGACCCGTGGGTCTTACATATAGTGTCCCACGAGTACAAGCTGGAGTTTCAAGACATTCCCCCATGCCGATTTTTCAAATCGACCTTACCAGCTTCTATCCCAGACAGCAGTACAAAAATTGTGTCAGGATCAAGTGATTGTCCTGGTTCCCTTGTCGCAACAAGGAGAAGGGTTTTATTCAAGCTTTTTCGTAGTTCCAAAACCGGACGGCTCGGTCAGACCGATTCTAAATCTGAAAACACTGAATCTCTACCTGCAAAGGTTCAAATTCAAGATGGAATCCCTGAGGGCAGTGATTTCCAGTCTGGAGGAAAGGGACTTGATGGTGTCAGTGGACATAAAAGATGCCTACTTACATGTTCCTATCTATCCTCCACATCAAGCTTATCTGAGATTTGCAGTGCAAGATTGTCATTACCAGTTTCAGACGTTGCCGTTCGGACTCTCCACGGCACCGAGGGTGTTCACCAAGGTGATGGTGGAGATGATGGTCCTCCTTGGACAGCAAGGAGTCAATATAATTCCTTACCTGGACGATCTCCTGATAAAAGTGAGGTCCAGGGAAAGGTTTGTGCAGAACATTGCACTCTCCCTGACAGTACTTCAACAACACGGTTGGATCATAAATTTACCAAAGTCACAGTTGGAACCGAAGACAAGATTATCGTTTCTGGGAATGATACTGGACACAGAAGTACAGAGGGTATTTCTTCCAGTAGAAAAGGCTCTGGAAATCCAGAGAAGGGTCAAACAAATTCTGAAACCAACAAGAGTGTTGATTCATCAATGCATTCGGTTGTTGGGGAAGATGGTGGCGGCCTACGAGGCCATACAGTTTGGCCGATTCCATGCCAGAGTATTCCAGTGGGACCAATTGGACAAGTGGTCCGGATCCCATCTACACATGCATCAGAGGATAATCCTGTCATCCATAGCCAGAATTTCGCTCCTGTGGTGGCTGCACAGTTCTCACCTCCTGGAAGGACGCAGGCTCGGGATTCAGGACTGGGTCCTGGTAACCACGGATGCAAGTCTCCTAGACTGGGGAGCAGTCACACAGGGGGAAAGCTTCCAAGGAAGATGGTCAAGTCAAGAAGCCTGTCTTCACATAAACGTTCTGGAGTTGAGAGCCATTTACAACAGCCTTCTACAATCTGTTCATCTCCTTCAAGATCACCCCGTCCAGTCGGACAATGTAACAGCAGTAGCGTACATAAACCGTCAGGGCGGAACGAAAAGCAGAGCGGCAATGGCAGAGGTGGCAAAGATACTCCTCTGGGCAGAAAGACATTCAAGAGCTCTGTCGGCAATTTTCATTCCAGGAGTGGACAACTGGGAAGCGGACTTCCTCAGCAGACACGATCTCCATCCAGGAGAATGGGGCCTCCACCAAGAAGTCTTCGCGGAGGTGATAGGTCTTTGGGGAGTTCCTCAAGTAAACATGATGGCATCTCGTCTCAACAAGAAGCTTCAGAGATATTGTTCCAGGTCGTGAGACCCTCAAGCAATAGCAGTGGATGCACTAGTGACCCAATGGGTGTTTCGGTTGTATGTCTTCCCTCCACTTCCACTGATGCCAAAAGTTCTCAAAATCATAAGAAGAACAGGGGTTCGAGCGATCCTCGTTGTCCCAGACTGGCCAAGGAGGGCTTGGTATTCAGATCGTCAGTAGTTGCTCATAGATAGATCCTCGGCCTCTTCCTCTTCGCGAGGACCTGCTGCAGCAGGGTCCGTGCATGTATCAAGACTTACCGCGGCTACGTTTGACGGCATGGCTGTTGAGCGCCGAATCCTAGCCCGAAAGGGTATTCCCAAGGAAGTCATTCCCACTCTTATTCAGACCAGGAAAGGAGTAACGTCTAAACATTACCACCGTATTTGGAGAAAATGTGTGTCTTGGTGTGAAACCAAGAAGGCTTCAACGGAAGAGTTTCAGTTAGGACGTTTTCTCCATTTTCTTCAGGCGGGTGTGGATGCTGGTCTACGATTGGGTTCAATCAAGGTCCAGATTTCGGCCTTGTCCGTTTTCTTTCAGAAACAATTGGCCTCCCTTCCAGAAGTTCAGACGTTCGTGAAAGGGGTTCTGCACATCCAACCTCCATTTGTGCCTCCTACGGCACCGTGGGATCTTAACGTGGTATTGCAGTTCCTTCAATCAGATTGGTTTGAACCTCTCCAGGAGGTGGAGTTGAAGTTTCTCACTTGGAAAGTGGTCATGCTGTTGGCCTTAGCATCTGCAAGGAGGGTGGAGTTAGGGGTCTTGTCTCACAAGAGCCCTTACTTGATATTCCATGAAGATAGGGCTAAGCTATGAACTCGTCAGCAATTTCTTCCAAAGGTGGTTTCTTCTTTCCATGTAAACCAACCTATTGTGGTGCCAGTGACTACTGACACCTTCGCTGGTTCGAAGTCTCTGGATGTGGTCAGAGCTTTGAGAATTTATGTCGCAAGAACAGCTCGGATACGGAAAACAGAGGCGCTGTTTGTCCTGTATGCTCCCAACAAGATTGGGTGTCCTGCTTCTAAGCAGACTATTGCGCGTTGGATCAGAGGTACGATTCAGCACGCTCATTCCACGGCAGGATTGGCGATGCCGGATTCGGCGAATGCCCATTCTACTAGAAAGGTGGGCTCATCCTGGGCGGCTGCCCGGGGGGTCTCTGCATTACAACTTTGCCGCGCAGCTACTTGGTCAGGGACAAACACGTTTGCTAAGTTTTACAAGTTTGACACCTTGGCCGCTGATGACCTAAAGTTTGGTCAATCGGTCCTGCAGGGACATCCGCACTCTACCGCCCATACTGGAGCTTTGGCATAACCCTATGGTACTAAAGTGGACCCCAGCATCCTCTAGGACGTATGAGAAAACAGGATTTTTATACCTACCGGTAAATCCTTTTCTCCTAGTCCATAGAGGATGCTGGGCACCCAACCCAGTGCGTACTTTATCTGCAGTAGTTATTTTGTTATAAGTTTTACACAGGTGTTGAGTTAAAATTATTTTCAGCTCGTTGCTGTAATGTTTATGCTGGTTAGCATGTGTTAGGTTGAATGCCATGTTGTGCGGCATGGTTGAAGTGTGAGCTGGTGTGAATCTCACCATTAACTTAAAAGTAAATCCTTTTCTCGAATTGTCCGTCTCCCTGGGCACCGTTCCTATACTGAGGTCTGGAGGAGGGGCCAGTTTACACTCTGAAAAAGTCTTAAAGTGCCCATGGCTCCTGCGGAACAGTCTACACCCCTTGGTACTAAAGTGGACCCCAGCATCCTCTACAGACTAGGAGAAAGGATATAAAAATCCTGCTTTTATGCACACAGACACATAAGCCAGTATAAAGAAGAGTGGGGCTTCACTAGGAGCAGATACAGCAGCTCACAAGCGCCATTTTCCCTACTGCAGCTGACACAGACACTGACAGACAGGGACGCGCAGCTCCTCCGGAAAGCCTCCAGTTTACCTCAGCGGTACCAGGGGGTTATAGCAGGGGGGAGCGGTTTGCTAGTGTACTAAGTCCCTAATCTAGGTACTTAGTCTGCGACCCGGCTGAGCTTGGCATTAGCGATAATGGTGCCGTTTGCTCGTTCCATAGTCTCTCTCTCTCTCTGTCCCTCTGGAAGGGCTCTTTGTGGGTTAATTGTGCTTTTAACATTTTCCTGTGTGTGTGCTGTCACTGCAGTATGTCAGGCAAAGAGTGTGTTTCATGTAAGGCACAGTGGGGGTAATTCCAAGTTGATCGCAGCAGGACATTTTTTAGCAGTTGGGCAAAACCATGTGCACTGCAGGGGAGGCAGATATAACATGTGCAGAGAGAGTTAGATTTGGGTGTGGTGTGTTCAATCTGCAATTTAAATTGCACTGTAAAAATAAAGCAGCCAGTATTTACCCTGCACAGAAACAAAATAACCCACACAAATCTAAATCTCTCTGCAAATGTTATATCTGCCCCCCCTGCAGTGCACATGGTTTTGCCCAACTGCTAAAATTTTTCCTGCTGCTATCAACTTGGAATTACCCCCAGTGTTCCTCTTTTCCAGGGGGTTCACTAGTGTGTACTCAGTGTAGTGTCCCTTCCCAGGCTAGTGGGGCAGAACCAGCATGGCTGGACTCCATTAGGGGAATGATTTCCACCATTTCTACCAAATTATCTCGTAATGAGAAAGAGACGCAATACTTGAGGCAGTCTATGGATGAGTTTATGAAAAAGGACTCGGTACCCAGACCAGCGTCTCAGTCCTCTGCCATTTGTCCGCAAAAACGTACCTTGGCCCATATCCTGCGTTCTGACTCTGATAATGAAGGGTCAGAAATGGAGGAAGGTGAGGTGGATACAGAAGTAGGGGAGGGTACTCTGTCACAGGGTGTAGAAGCTCTCATAGATGCTATCAGAGAAATTTTAAATTTCTCTGGCTGGGTCCACAGGATTATCCACAGGATAATATTGGGATATTGTCGAGCGACAGCGAAAATGGCACCAACATGGTCACGAGCTTTCTGGCCTCCCAGGATGCATTGGGGCCTCCACTATATAGTCCCGCCCACTGACTCAGTCAGATCAGTTTTTTGATTGGTGCGGCAGGAAGCCGCATGGTCACAGGGCTGCTGTGAATAAAAGCAGCCTAAAGCTTTTATTATTTTATTTTTTAAAGACTTACTATATTGTTTTTTTTGAGCGTCTTCTCTTAACAGCGTCTTAAACGCATATTAGAAAGAGTCGCTCCAACAACTCCCCACCGGGTCGCAACAACGCTTACATTCGGGTATCAGTGCTGTCTCGACAGGCGTCTGTGTCGGATGTTCTAGCAGGTCCAGCAGACGTAACCAGGCTGTGGCCGAAGCATGGGGAAACGGTGAGTCTATGGACTTCCTCTTACTAGAGGGGTCAGGACACAGCTACACTGATTTTGTGGAGACTACAAACAGTGTGTTGATGCGCCGAACATCTCAAGTGTGACAGCGCTACACTCCGGGGATCATAGGCGCCAGGACTAGGTAGAGGCCGCGATCCTGGGAGTTTAAGTCAACGGGGGGATTCAGACGCTCTCCTGGCCGTCCCTCCTCCGAGTTCATGGCCAGTTCCCGCGTGTCTCTCGTTTCATGAACTGAATGACCTCACTTCCGGCTCAGACGCTACCGCGAGGGTACTCGGTCGCAGCTTAGACCCTGCGGTTGTGTACACTGGAGATAAAACCCGCCAGACCGAGTCGCAGGCCTTAGCGTCTGCATACACGTGGAAGTCGCTCAGCGTCCGTGTCCGTTATCAGTTACCAAGAGCGGCAGTGTACACCAGTAGCGTCTGAATCCACTCAGCGTCTTACGAGCGTATTTGCTTGGATATGGAAGTGTGGTGAGTCTCCCTGTATCCCGCTCTCCGGAGGCAGGGTATACAGTACTAAAAATTCCTTCTACTTTTTAGTATGCATTGTTAATTTTTAGTACCTATTGCATATGAGACCTGTATATTACTGTGTTTTCTGCATGTTATGTTGAGAAAAGAGACAGTTAAAACAGAAGTACAATTTTCCTACTTATGTATAAGTTGTTATGGAGGTTGTATTCTCATATGACAATGTCTAATGCTTTAACATGTGACTGACTGCTAGTATGTGTGCTGACTTTTCTGTGTAATGTCAGTCCTGTTCTGACCCTCAAATCAGGTGCACTGTGGTCAGATTGATCTCACCTCTATATACTGACATATAGGGTGTTTTTCAGTCACAAAATTGTGTAGTCAATAACAGATTATTACCATGTCTGTGAGCGGCAAAAGTGATGAGGAGAATTTATCAAGCACTCCTATAGCCCTAACATGCTTATCTTGTAAGTCAGGGGTAATTGATATGAATCAATTGGTCACTTATGAGGGTTTGTGTGCAAACTGTTTCGCTTTTCAGCGAAGTAAAAGACAGGAGTTGGTTCAACCACCAACAGAGCCACCATGGAATATGTTCGCAAAGACTCTATCTTCTATAGCGGACAAGTTAACTACAGTAGCACCACCTCAGGGGTTAGGTTACACTATGAACCCATACATGCAGCTCCCTTCCTACGGCTTGGTTCCAGTAGCCTCTACAAGCAACCAAGAGACAGTTAAGACTAAGACAGATTCGTCTATATGGCAGACTACACAAGATGATACATCGGACGATGAGACAATAGATTCGACTCCGTATGATGATCAGTCGCAGAGTTTTAGTTCAGATGATGTAACTGAACTTATTAATGCTGTGAAAGCTGTTCTCTCGTTGGAAGAGCCAGCCAAGACAGTGTTAAAATCTGAAGCACCTGTATTTAAACGAACAAAATCAGTGAAAGCTGAATTCCCAGCGTCAGATGAGCTGACAGAAATGATGGATGAGTCTTGGGCAGCGCCCAGTAAAAAGTATAAGATTCCTAAGAGATGGGATTCTTATTATCCATTTCCAGCTGTGGATTGTTCGAAAAGAGAAGTTCCTCCAAAAGTAGATGCACATGTTCTGCGACTCGTGCATAAATCTGCTTTACCACTGTCATCTACCTCACTAAATGATGTCACAGACAGAAGGGTAGATAGCCTTTTGAAAAATATTTTTTCTCTAGTAGGAGCAATGGTAAGACCTGCTATGGCTTCGGCCTGGGTAGCAAAGGCAATGGGCGAATGGATAGAGGAACTAGAGAATAGCATCCCTTCTCCTACTAGGGAGCAAGAGGATCATTTATGCCGTTTAAGACAATTTGCCCAGTATGTGGAAGAAGCAGCAATTGATGTAGGTACAGTTGCTTCTAAAGCTTCAGCCTTGATAGTAGTCGCTCATCGAGCAATTTGGCTACGTACCTGGAAGGCAGATGCGGAATCCAAGAAAGAATTGGAAGCATTGCCTTTTGTGGGTAATATATTATTTGGAAAACCTTTATCGGATATCCTAGAATCAGAGGCTGAATCGAAAAAGGTCAGATTTCCGGCTACCTATAACCCTAGGTCCAAGGGTTTAAAATTTCGCTAATTTCGCTGGCAAAGCAAAAGCTAAAGAGGAGCCTAAACAACCCCAGTTTAAATCCAGGGGTAGGAAGCAGTGGGCTAGCAAAAAGCCAGCTTCCAAACCTGAACAGAAACCCTCAGCCTGAAGAGACGGGCCTCCGCCTGAAGGATTCCTGGGTTGGGGGCTGACTCCTTCAATTTGCACACATATGGCAACAGTCAAACAGCAGATGCCTGGGTGCAGAAGGTAGTATCTCAGGGGTATGGGTTCCCATTCAGGAGGCAGCCTCCTCAAAGATTTTTTTGCACCAGCCCGTCTCGTATAGAGTCGAAGGCCAATGCCCCGCAAGAAGCAGTCCAAAAATTACTGCAGTCAGGTGTGATTGTCCCAGTACCTCCATCACAAAAGGGACACGGGTATTACTCCAATCTATTTCTAATCCAGAAACCAAATGGGTCATATCGACCAATTCTAAATCTGAAAATGTTGAACAAATACATATGGATCCCGAAGTTCCACATGGAGACGTTACGCTCCATAATGTTGGCTATGGAACCGGGAGATTACATGGTATCTCTGGATGTACGGGATGCTTACCTACATGTGCCTATAGCACTGTCACATCAGTGTTACCTCAGGTTTGCTATCCTCCAGGAACATTTCCAGTTCCAAGCTCTGCCTTTCGGGCTAGCTACAGCACCCAGGGTGTTTACCAAGATCATGGTGGTTATGGCAGCTGGTCTGCGCAAGCAGGGGATAAGAATATTCCCATACCTCGACGACCTGTTAATCTTAGCACAGTCGCAAGATTTACTGTTGAGCCATCTTCAACAGACGATAGTTTGTTTACAGAGACACGGGTGGCTCATAAATTGGGAGAAGTCGTCCCTGAATCCGTCACAGCGGATGGTTCATTTGGGGGCCATATTGGATTCAGACCTACAGAAAGTTATCTTACCAGAGAAAAAGATAGTCAAGGTGCAGGTCATGGCTCAGGAAGCGTTGCAAGTAGAGATGAGCGGATTCGGTTTTACTCGGTTCTCAAAACCGACCCTTATTGGCTATCCAAAACACGTGACATCCGTGAGCCAATTAGATGCCGTTTTGAGAACCAAGTAAAACCGAACCCGCTCATCTCTAGTTGCAAGCCCAGACAATGTCAGTCGATGCAGCAATGCGACTGTTGGGTCTGATGGTATCAACCTTCGACATGGTGGAATATACGCAATTCCACTCCAGACCATTGCAGCACCTTATTCTGACCGAATGGAACGGAAATCATCAGACGATAAAGAAACAGATGATAAAGATTCCAGTAAGAGTAAAAAGGTCTCTAGCGTGGTGGCTACAGACAGACCATTTAAACAAGGGGAGACCCTTTTGGATAAAAGAGTGGCAAGTCCTGACAACAGATGCCTGCCTGCAAGGCTGGGGGGCGGTACTCGGAAGCCTATGGTTCCAGGGAAAATGGACCGCAAGGGAAAGTCGCCTGCCAATAAATCTGTTGGAAATAAGGGCCATTTATATGGCTCTAGTTCAGGCAAAGGACAATCTACAAGGAAGACCAGTCCAGATTCGCTCAGACAATGCGACGGCAGTAGCATACCTCAATCATCAAGTAGGAACTCACAGCAAGAGTCTGACGGAGGAAGTAACTCCCATTCTAAAATGGGCGGAACTCCATCTCCCGGCATTGTCAGCAGTATTTGTCCCGGGTGTACTAAATTGGGAAGCGGATTTTCTCAGTCGGCACACCATTCAGGAAACCGAATGGGCACTACACCCAGAAGTGTTTCAGACACTGGTGAACAGATGGGGTCTACCGGAGAAAGACCTTATGGCGTCTCGTCTAAACAACAAAGTTCCAAGGTACGGATCAAGAGTAAGGGACCCAGGAGCGGTCCTGGTAGACGCACTGTCAGTAGAATGGAGGTTTCAGCTGGCATATCTGTTCCCTCCAATATCTCTGTTACCCAGATTAGTGAGAAAGATAAAACAGGCAAAAGGAGCAATTATTCTAATAGCTCCAGCTTGGCCAAGAAGGCATTGGTACACAGATCTGTTGAGAATGTCAGTGGAAGCACCGATACTGCTCCCTCAACGTCCAGATCTGTTAATGCAGGGTCCTTGTTATCACAGTCATCTGGATCGCCTATCTTTGACGGCGTGGCTGTTAAAACCTCTATCTTAGAGGCTAAAGGATTTTCGAAACAAGTAATCCAAACCATGCTTAGAGCAAGAAAGCCTTCTTCGGCCCGTGTGTATCATAGAATATGGCAAGCCTATATTCACTGGTGTACTGGAAAAAAATACAATCCGAGATCTTTTAAAGTAGCTAGGATTTTGGATTTCCTTCAGGCAGGATTGGATAAAGGGTTGAAAGTTGCTTCCTTGAGGGTGCAAGTCTCGGCGTTGACTGTATGGTTTCAGCAGAAGATTGCTGATTTACAGGATGTACGTACATTTTTCCAAGGAGTAGTACATATTCAGCCTCCTTTTGTTCCTCCTGCAGCTCCCTGGGATTTGAATTTAGTTCTTAAATTTCTCCTGGGTCCTTTGTTTGAACCACTTGAGAGAGCAGGTCTTAAGTGTTTAACGGTTAAAGTTCTTTTTTTTACTGGCAATGGCGTCAGCCAGAAGAGTGTCAGATTTGGGAGCATTATCATGTAATTCTCCTTTCCTAAGTTTTTTTCCAGACAGAGCAGTTCTCAGAACGAGATCTAGCTATCTTCCAAAGGTGGTATCAAAGTTTCACCTGAATGAAGAGATTGTAGTCCCAGCTTTTCAGATATCGGGACTATCTGCTGGAGAAGCGTCGCTGGACCTAGTCCGGACTTTAAGAATCTACATAGATCGTACTAGTGCCATCAGGAAAACAAATTCTCTCTTCATCCTCTACGAATTCCATAGAAGAGGATGGCCTGCTAGTAAACAGACGCTGGCGAGATGGCTCCGAATGGTAATATCAGAAGCTTATTCTCATGCAGATCTCCCTATTCCGGCTAATGTCTCTGCACACTCTACACGTAAGGTAGGTCCTTCTTGGGCAACACAACAGGGTGCTTCAGCAGAACAGTTATGTAGGGCAGCTACATGGTCTTCCATAAACACATTCATCAGACATTGTGCCTTGGATACTTTTGCCTCTCATGACGCAGACTTCGGGCGAAAGGTCCTCCTGTGCAATCGTCCCCACCACTAAAATGGCTTTGGGAATCCCAATGTTATCCTGTGGATAATCCTGTGGACCCAGCCAGAGAAATATACGTTATGGTAAGAACTTACCGTTGATAACGTGATTTCTCTTATGTCCACAGGTATCCACAGGGATCCCACCCTGACGCATCTGATTTGAGGATCTAGACAATCACTAAACTTCTTCCTTCTTGTATGGAAGAATGTGCATGTGTGTTCTTATCGCCTGTACAGGTCTCTACCTAATGTTCCTGCCTAAAATCGCTATGGAAAGAACTGATCTGACTGAGTCAGTGGGCGGGACTATATAGTGGAGGCCCCAATGCATCCTGGGAGGCCAGAAAGCTCGTGACCGTGTTGGTGCCATTTTCGCTGTCGCTCGACAATATCCCAATGTTATCCTGTGGATATCTGTGGACATAAGAGAAATCACGTTATCAATGGTAAGTTCATACCATAACGTATATATCCCTGATAAGATGACAGAGGGGAGTGAGTAATCTTAACTTAATATTAAGAAAAAATCCTCAGCCACTTTTCCTGTGTCAAAGGAACTAAATACCCTGTTTGAAGCACCATGGCTTAATCCAGATAAGAAATTTCAAATTCCTAGGCGGTTGGTACCATCATCTTTTTTTCCCTTTTTACTCCTGAGGATAGGAAAAAATGGGAAAATCCACCGATGGTGGATGCATCAGACTCCAGGCTCTCACGTAAAATTGTACTACCTATGCCTGGTGTAGCCTCCCTAAAAGATGTGGCTGATCGCAAGATTGAGACTACACTCAAATCTTTGTATAGTGCTACCGGGGTGGCCCAGAGACCCACTATAGCATGTGGGTGGATTACAAGAGCCATTGCTAAATGGTCAGGTAATTTAATTGAGGGGTTAGACACCTTACCTCAAGACACCTTACCTCAAGAGGAAATTATTTTGCTCCTGCAATATATACAAGACTCTGCAAACATTCTGGTGGAAGCCATAAAAGAAATAGGTTTGCTTAAAGCACGCACTACAGCTATGGCAATGTCTGCATGCAGAGGATTATGGCTAAATCAGTGGGATGCTGACACGGACTCCAGGAAAGGAGTGGAAGGCCTACCTCTCACAGGTGAGGCCTTATTTGGAGATGAAGTCGACAAGTGGGTCTCCCGAGCTACTGCGGGTAAGTCCACATACCTATCTTCTGCAGCTCCGCCAGCTAGGAATGCCTACTCAGAACCTAATCTACATTATTTTCGGACTGCCAAGTTTAGGGGCAAGGCCAGAGGTTTTTCTACCGCCGCCAGAGGTGCTAGCGGTAAACCACGCAAACCAGCGACTGGTACAGGGCTCAGGCCCTGCTTCCTCAAAACCTTCTGCATGATGGTGGACTGCGATGCCTGGAAGACATGAGGGTGGGAGCCTGGCTAAAATTCTTCAGTCACATCCGGACAGGATCGTGCCAAGATCCCTGGGTCATAAACCTTATATCCCAGGGCTACAGACTGGAGTTCCAGGAGCTCCCGCCTCACAGATTCTTCAATTCAGGTTTAACAGTTTCACAAGAGGTGAGAGTAAACTTACACGACACCATTCAAAAATTGTTACAGACCCAGGTCATTATTCCAGTTCCACCTCATCTACACAACTATTCCAGCTTGTTTGTAGTACCAAAACTGGACGGTTCGGTAAGGCCGATTCTGAACCTCAAGTCATTGAACCCGTACTTAGTGTTCAAATTCAAGATGGAGTAATTGATAGCAGTAATCTCAGGTCTGTAGGAGGGGAATTTCTAGCGTCTCTGGATGTCAAGTTTGCGTATCTTCACATTCCGATACTGCCGCCTCATCAGGCTTATCTACGGTTTGCACTGCAGGACTGCCACTACCAGTTTCAGGCCCTGCCATTTGGTCTCTCCACAGCACCTTGGGTGTTCACCAAAGTGATGGCAGAGATGATGATGTTGCTCCACAGACAGGGAGTAAACATAGGTGGTCATTCCGAGTTGATCGCAGCCAGAAACTTTTTGCTGCTGCGATCAACTAGTCCACGCCTATGGGGTAGTGTATTTTAGCTTAGCAGGGCTGTGATCGCTTGTGCAGCCCTGCTAAGCTAAAAAAATGTAAAGTAAAAAAAGACTAGCCCTGGACATACCCTGTGCAACGATCTCCGCGATGCTGGGGCCGGCTTTGACGTCAGACATCCGCCCTCCGTTCTGCTGGACACGCCTGCATTTTCTTCTACACTCCCTGAAAACGGTCTCCATCGGTCCGGTGACGCCCAGGTATGCCTTCTTTCTGTCAATCTTCTTGTGGTCGGCTCTGCGACTGCTTTCTTTGTACTCCTGGACGTAACCCGGCGACCCCTGTCGCTGGGCAACGTCGCGCGTCCGCCGCACATGCGCATTCTGGACCCATTCGCACTGCAGCGACAAAGCGCTGCGTGCGAATGGGTCGGAATGAACCCCATAGTTCCGTACTGGGACGATCTTCTGATAAAGACACCATCTAGGGAACAGCTGTTGGAGAATGTATACAACAATGAAAATGCGCTACTTCAATCTGATGTAGATTTTAATATACAGAAAAATAATCCACATACATCATATTGATACCGGCCAGTATCATATAAACAACGTTAAAAAACGCATAAAAAAGTAAGAAGAAAAAAACACACATACAATAAAATAAAATTGCTCCTCTTAAATCCTTAAAACAGATGGAACTTTATCCATACATTTACTTAATTGCATGAACCATCAATGTATGTTCTCTGCTGCTTCAAATATAAAATATATACTTTGATTGTCCATGTATCTTTATATAGCTTTAGTGGAAATACAAAAAGCCTCGAAGTAAGCTTTTTAATTTGCAACTTTTGTTAGTATCCAAGCAGTTCATGCAAAAATGTAGCAGTCTGTGCCTTCTTATACATGTAAACTGCCTTTACTTTGCAACTTTTGTTAGTATCTAAGCAAATCATGCACTGATATATTGTTAAAAATGTAGCAGTCTATGCCTTCTCACTCATGTGAGTATTTAGCTAGCATTCAGGCAATTCATGCATTATTACAACTTTACTCATATAGGGGTATATGCAATTCCGGACGAATTGCGTCTTTTTTTTCGCCCGTTTTTAAATTCGGTACAATTCGACCGTCGAATCCCGGCCGGCGGGTGCCGGAATTTTACATATTCAATTAAAAACGGATTCGACGACTTCCGGGTACGGCGCCGATGCGTGCAGCAGCAGCAGTGTGAGCTCCGTGTGCCGCCCCAGCCCGCACGCTGCACATAGCGTTACAGCCCGCTCCCGGACCGCTCACCCGCCTGTGGGAACACCTCTGGCACCTGATGGATCGCTTCCTGGCCGCCCCAGAAGCGGCTAAGCCCCTCAAACAACGTCCTGCAAAAACGAAAGGGGATTCCAAGATGGCCGCCGGACAGCAGACACAGCCGCAGCAGCAGCAAATGCACACAGATCGTGAGTTACATTCCTCCTCTGACTCCTCTGTGAACTTAGCTCTCCCTGTACATGCTGCCCCCTCTACACAGAAGTCTAATAAGACTACAGAGCAGGCTGAGGGCCCAATTACATACTCTGACATGGTAAAGGCAATTCAAGACTCCATTAACCCTATTATGGAATCTCATGCTGCCAAAGTCACACAGGCAGTGCATGACATCAAATCACAGTTTAAACAGCTTTCCAAATGGGTGCAGGCTAATGAACAGCGCCTC
This sequence comes from Pseudophryne corroboree, assembly GCF_028390025.1. NCBI lineage: Eukaryota > Metazoa > Chordata > Amphibia > Anura > Myobatrachidae > Pseudophryne > Pseudophryne corroboree. Next base: position 704,330,477 of record NC_086445.1, read on the forward strand.
GGGGAGACATTTCATGACGTTGCCGACTTAAAGGAACAGTGCGCCTTTCTTCAGAAATACCATTACCAGCTTCTTAATAAGGTCGACGATCTCGAGAATAGATCACGTCGAAATAATCGGAGGGTTGTTGGGCTGCCCGAAGCCCTTAAAGGGCCAGCACTTCTTTCCTTCATACAAGACACGCTGCCAGATCTGCTTGATATCCAAGATTCCTGCACGGGTATGATTGTGGAGAGGGCCCATCGCATTGGTCCTGCAAGGCCTACGCAGGATTCCCGACCCCGGGCTGTTATTTTCCGTTGTCTAAATTACATCCACAAAGACACCATCTGGTCTGCGTCTCGTCGTAAGTGGAACTTACAATGGAACGATGTGAAGATTTTTATCTTCCAAGATTATTCGGCAGAGGTGGCCAGGGCACGACGTGAATTCACCCCACTTTGTTCCCGCCTAGCCAAAGCAAATAGAAAATTCGCTCTGATATACCCAGCACGATTGCACCTGTTCAAAGGATCTTCATTTACAGACTTCTCCACCGTGGCTGATGCGGAAGCATATCTACTGGAAGAGGAGAACGGACGTTCTTCACTGCGCCAGCCCTCAACGGACTCGACTCCTGACTGCTAACCACGGCTATGAAATTCCTTAGCGTGGTTATCTCCTCCTTTACTGGCGATTACTCTATTGCTTTGATACATCTGTTTATGTTATAGCTGTTAATCGCTAGAAGTTCTTGAAATTATTGGTGGGAGGAGACGCCTCTATTACCGACGTAAATGCTATGGCGGGTGCCATTTCATCATTAAACCCATTTTGAATGGGATCCTTCTTTTAAGGCGCCTTCCACCTAAAGTTCTCCACATGTTATTCTGAGTTATGTTTTGTTTATGCCATATATAAGCTATGCTTATTGTTTCTCAGTACCAGGGCTGGGGCAAGCCTGGAGTTCTTATCTGGTTCTCCAATTGGCGAACTATAGGTCAATTTAGATTATCTTTGTACCTGAAGTGCACTTTTGATGCTAATCTTTTGATCCATTCTTTTCTGGATCCTTTACTTTACTTTCCCCCACTTTTTCTACCCATTGTTCTCTCCTCTCTGTGTCCTGTCCTGTTGGTTTTCTATGTCCATGATAGCAATGTATTTTGTGGATATGATATTATCGGTTTTATTTATTGCCATGAACCATACCTTTCTTCAGCAGAATGATGACCAGTTTAAAAATTGGCACATATAATGTAGGTGGCTTCCACTCCCCCATAAAGAGGAAGAAAATCTTACTTTACTTATCTAAACTACATGTAGATGTTGCATTCCTCCCAGGAGTCTCATCTCCTTCCCCCTGAGATTGACAAGCTCAATTGCCTGGGCTGGAGAGTGCTGGCGTCCGCCCCATTTACTGCCAAGGCCCGTGGGGTACTCATTTTGATTAGACGCTCAGTCCAAGTAGACCTTCACTCCTCCCAATCTGATACTGAAGGCAGATATCTCATTGTAGACGCCACCCTAGATGACTCACGTTTTCTACTGTGTAATGTATACGCCCCCAATATTGATCCCCAACCCTTTTTTCTGTCCATTGCCGCTAAACTGCACCCACACTCTCATAAACAGGTGATACTCGCAGGTGACTTTAACTCTACTGTATCCAATGCTCTTGATAGGAATACCAAATCCAGATCTGGCCGTTATACTCCCAAATATGGTTTACCATATCTAATGTCACAGCTGCACTTGGTGGATGTGTGGCGAGCCTGTCATCCAGTCGACCGTGAATACACTTGTTTATCGGCTGCTCGTGGTACACAATCGAGAATCGATTATCTACTCATCTCGGCTTCTATGTTTACCAGGGTGCAAACTTCTGAAATTGAACCGGTGTCCTTGTCGGATCATGCGGTCTGCTGGATGGCTCTCGCCACCTTCCCCAATAGAGGCCCTGTCAGACAATGGCGCTTCCCATCCCACCTGACCAATTCTATTCAATTTAGAAATATGCTGGAGGCATCATGGGCTGACTTTACACATTGTAATATAATTGCAGAGAATGAATCACCGCTCCTGTTCTGGCAGACGTCTAAGTCAGTACTAAGAGGCTCTATCATCTCCTTCACATCCAAACATAAGAAAGACACACAAGCTCTGTACCTTGATGCTCAATCTAAACTTACTGACGCCTACCAAGCGTTCACGCAGTCCCCCACCCCAATTACCAGAAAACTCTACCATGAACAGAAATCCCTTTTTGACAAACTCTTAACCCAAACCGAATCTAAATTAACATTTATGTCTCAATGTAGATTCCATAAATTCGGCAATCGATCTAGTCGATTGCTTTCAAATCTCCTGAAAGGTCAACATCCCCCAACACTTATCCATGCTTTAACTAGGACTGACGGCACTGTTGTACATGATTGTGGCCAGGTGTCTGAGGTTCTGCAGTCTTTTTATTCCTCACTATATTCTGAACCCTCTATTGATCACCAACAACAACACTCTTTCTGGTCTTCCCTTACGCTTCCCTCTCTATCTTCTACCTCATCCCAACCCCTACTGAACCCCATTACTGAGGAGGAGGTGCTCCATGCAATTCACTGTTTGAAACCAAACAAAACCCCTGGACCTGACGGTCTAACCAATGAATATTATAAAATACTGGCCCCTCAATTGGTCAAACCCCTTTGTGAACTATTCAACTTGCTGTTGTCCGGAACACCCCCTCCACTATACTTCAATGCTGCGATTCTGAAAATTCTTCATAAACCAGGGAGAAACCCCCTGCTTCCCAGTTCATATAGGCCTATATCCTTATTGAATACGGATTACAAGATATATACCAAGATCTTGGCAGACAGGGTAAAGCTTCTCCTGCCCTCTCTGATCCAGGAGGACCAGACAGGGTTTATTTGGGGGCGCCACTCTACGGTGAATGTGCGTAAGATACTGACTGTCATGCAGTGGTTGGAGACTTCGGGAGACCAGAACCCTTATGCCCTTCTCTCCCTTGATGCTGAGAAGGCTTTTGACCTAGTCACATGGGATCACCTTTTTGACACCATGCACAGGTTTGGGTTTCCGGAGGCCTTCATCCATGCAGTACGTCTTCTCTATCATGACTCTTCCTCTCAAATCCTCTCTAACAATTATATGTCCTCTCCCATCCCCCTCCATAGAGGGACCAGACAAGGCTGCCCCCTTTCACCCCTTCTATTTGCTATAGCTATAGAACCCCTAGCCACTGCACTGCGCATGTCCCTAGAATATACTGGTATTGTCGTTGGGTCGACTGAAGTGAAACTCAGTCTATTTGCCGATGACATGCTTTTATTTATCTCTAACCCCCAATTTTCCATCCCTGCTATAAAACATATTATAGATAATTTTAGCTCTTTCTCAGGATTTCGCGTGAACTATGACAAGTCACGCCTCCTCCCTCTAGGCCCTGGTCACTCCACAAACCTTCTATCCCCTACACTGACACAATTCACAATTTGCCGCTCTCCACTTAAATACTTAGGCATCATGATTCCCCCTAATCTGGACGCCCTATACTCTGCTAATTTCCACCAGATATACTCCTCGGCGGAGAAAATATTGAACGGATGGATGGATTTACCTCTATCATTGTCTGGTAGGGTAGTGGTTATTAAAAGCTTTATTTTTCCCAAATTATCCTATGTCCTCCAGATGCTTCCCTTGCAACTTTCCAAGTCAGATATCCAACGATTTGACTCCCTGTTTACAAGATTCATCTGGGCAAAAAAGAAATCTAGGGTATCCCGCCATATTTTGCAAAAAACAAATACTCAAATATAGGCGCTGAGTGTAGTTTCATAGAAACAAAAAGAAAGTCAATACTTAAAGTCCATTATGAACGAAAAGTCCAACTTCAATAAGAACCTCTTGTAGAGATATAGGCGAGTCTTCCAATTCACAGGTGCCTCACGGTAATATGCAATGGAAAAACAAATGGAAAAAACATAGTGTAATATGTCCAAAATCACCGCTATATTCTTTCAGACAATTTAACTGGATATTCAAGGGTGGCGTACCCCACTCACAATGGAAAGAGTATAACTCCACACATCAAGGTATCTTTTATAAACTGGATAATGGATGTTCAATGGCATTAATAGCGTACCATTACTCACTCAGGTTGTAGTTAGGATCCTCCTATAACGGTTTCTTTAGGATGTTCTGCTCCGATCACGGACAAATGAAGTATAGGTAAAACTTCTTTATTAAAATAAAATTAAAATAACAGGATATACAGGAGACCACACATATGATAACAGGGGTAGAAGTGACAATGAGCCAGTGTTGAGCCGCCGGACGAAAACGGCAAAACCAGCCAGATGTGATGCACAACTACACTCCCACATATATGTGTGATACTACCTGCATGTACCCTTCTCCAACGCGTTTCTCCCCTAAAGTGGGGCTTTTTCAAGGAACAAGAGTGCCTAAGACATGCAGCTATTTAAATAAAATATCCGGAAATCAACTGATCAAATGTGTACCTGTATCAGCTGTGTTGCTATGGTGACATCCGTGCACGAGGTACCACAATGCACTAGGTATCAATTAACGTGATTACTACATTGCGGACGTGAGACTCACTTCCGCTTATCGTGGCGTCACGTCACTTCCTGTACAAGTTTCCATGGTAACCCGTACCATTCCGGGTCTATGACGAGAAGCCTAAATTCAACTGTGTACAGAGGTTGTTAATATGCAACCAATATAAGTGAATGTGGAAAGATTGAAATAAGAATCAGAAATCAACCTTATGGGCATGGGCGTCCGTGGACAAGGAAACCGCTTCCGCCCATCTTGGCGGAACGTCACTTCCTGTTGTCATCTCCATGGTAACCCGTAATTTTTACGGCCCATTATAAGGAACTAAAATTTAGATGATTGTACACTTATATAATGCCTACAGATCTAATAATTAAAACCAGTAATTACTAATGTATAACCCCTATTCCCCCAACACAAACATCAATTACTGTGTGAGGTGATAAACGATTTAAAATCATGAGTATTACCGTAACCATAGTGGTTCTAATGTTTACTACATTGATATATACATAATCTCAAATAGACAAAAAGGAAAATAAAAATAAAACCGTCTTGTCTAAATAATGCTGATACCTGGGACTGTAATTGTACATCACACCTGAAAAATCATAAGAACCATCTTAACTCAAATTCATGATTAAGACCGCTGGGTATAAGTGATTCTAGGTTATAGATCCACCTCATTTCACTTTTAGCTAATCTGATCTCTTTATTGTTATTTCTCCATTGGTCCTTAGTTAATTCTATGGCCCAAAATGATATAATATGGTCCGTAGAGCAGTTGTGTACATCTTTAAAATGAAGTGAAAAAGGGTGAGTGATCAGACCCTTCCGTATATTACGAAGATGTTCCGACCAACGCACCTTCAAGCTCCTACTGGTTTTACCTATGTACAATTTGTTGCAAGTACATAGTATAGCATATATAGCATATTTACTATTACATGTAATAAATTGCTGGATCTTATATGTTTTACCATTCCAATCAAAAGAAGAGAGCTTCCGTACTTTAGAAGGGCAGCTCTTACACATCGCACAGTCTCCGCATCTATGGAAACCCTGATTCCTAATAGTGCCCCCTAATGGTTTGTCCACAATTGCACTGGTCGTTAATTTATCTCTGAGGTTCGGTGCTCTTTTATATATAAATTTAGGTTTATCCGGTAGAATAGATGTTAATACCGGGTCCTTTTTAAGGAGATGCCAGTTCTTATGGAACACCTTCTCTATAAGTTTATGATAACCATTGTACTGTGTGACAAATGCTAAATTGGATGAAGTTTCTAATTGAGGTTTGGTTCTTGTGCTTAGTAGGGTTTCTCTATCTAACTCCGCTACTTCTTCCAATGATGCTTGTAAACAATGAGGTTTATATCCCTTCTCAATAAATTTACTCTTCATGGCATGTGCTTCTACAGTATAGTTTTTAACCTCAGAGCAATTCCGACGTAAACGGGTGAATTGCCCTTTGGGGACATTCTTTAACCACTGAGGTAGATGATTACTTCTTGTGCTTATATACGTGTTAGAATCGGTAGGTTTAATGTAAATAGTAGATTCTATATTCCCATTAGCAACATATATATGTAAATCTAAAAAATTAACCTTACTTTGGCTATAGTTAAAAGTTAGATGAATACCTAAAACATTTGTATTAAGATAGGCACAGAAATCCTGGAGAGTTGTGACACTCCCCTTCCATATGAATAAAACGTCATCAATATAACGCCACCACCGGACCAGATTCGCCTCCCAGCCATGCCCCGCCCATACGGAAATGTCCTCCCATCTGGACATAAACAAATTAGCATAGCTGGGGGCGAACCTGGTCCCCATAGCAGTGCCTACCTCCTGATTGTAGTACTCGCCATCAAAATTAAAATAATTATTTTGAAGTATAAATGTTATACCCTTCAGAATAAAATCACAAAGATTACTAGGCATATCACAGGTGGTCAGAGTCTGTTTAACTGCCTCAATACCATCCACATGCTTAATAATGGTATAGAGGGATGTAACATCACGTTAATTGATACCTAGTGCATTGTGGTACCTCGTGCACGGATGTCACCATAGCAACACAGCTGATACAGGTACACATTTGATCAGTTGATTTCCGGATATTTTATTTAAATAGCTGCATGTCTTAGGCACTCTTGTTCCTTGAAAAAGCCCCACTTTAGGGGAGAAACGCGTTGGAGAAGGGTGCATGCAGGTAGTATCACACATATATGTGGGAGTGTAGTTGTGCATCACATCTGGCTGGTTTTGCCGTTTTCGTCCGGCGGCTCAACACTGGCTCATTGTCACTTCTACCCCTGTTATCATATGTGTGGTCTCCTGTATATCCTGTTATTTTAATTTTATTTTAATAAAGAAGTTTTACCTATACTTCATTTGTCCGTGATCGGAGCAGAACATCCTAAAGAAACCGTTATAGGAGGATCCTAACTACAACCTGAGTGAGTAATGGTACGCTATTAATGCCATTGAACATCCATTATCCAGTTTATAAAAGATACCTTGATGTGTGGAGTTATACTCTTTCCATTGTGAGTGGGGTACGCCACCCTTGAATATCCAGTTAAATTGTCTGAAAGAATATAGCGGTGATTTTGGACATATTACACTATGTTTTTTCCATTTGTTTTTCCAATGCATATTACCGTGAGGCACCTGTGAATTGGAAGACTCGCCTATATCTCTACAAGAGGTTCTTATTGAAGTTGGACTTTTCGTTCATAATGGACTTTAAGTATTGACTTTCTTTTTGTTTCTATGAAACTACACTCAGCGCCTATATTTGAGTATTTGTTTTTTGCATTATTGGTCATAAGGGTTAGGTGGCCCTTTGTTTTCTCAAACGGCTGCATAAGTGTGTTTGCGCCTTGGGTATCTGGTTATTTGTTCTCCGCCATATTTTGCGACTGCCGAGACCGGAGGGTGGTTTTGGGATGCCAGACATCTCTGCTTTTTCAAATGCAGCTATGTATCGATACATGGTAGATTGGTTTTCTGGTGGCTCTGTATATACTCTCCCCAACATAGAGGAACACCTTTTCCATCCTTTCTCCCCAGCTGCTCTCCTTCATGCACCTACCTCACTGATTCCTTCCCATATAAAATCCAACATACTCTTTCATGACACTTATAAAGCCTGGAAATCTATCAATAAACGATTGCACAGGAATTCCTCTAACTCCCCTTACACCACCTTTTGGGGCAACCCACAATTTCCTCCTGGTTTGGACGGCCGTGCTTACTTGACGTGGAAAGAGAAGGGCATCTCGTGCATTCGAGATATCTTTGAACCCTGGGGGTAAGATCTACTCTTTCTCTGCATTATCAGATAGATATGGTCTACCCAACTCCCAATTTTATATGTACCTCCAATCCCGTCATTTTGCACAGTCGTTACCACCTGGAATGGCCCTTGATACGGCCATTGACCCTCTTACCCCTCTCCTGCGTTTTAATTTGACCATAGGATATAGGCTGCGTAATTTATATTCTATTCTCATAGACTCAGGGAAAACACCCTTGCAAAGTGCTCTCCACTCGCGCTGGCAGCGGGACATACCTGATTTCCCGGCTATGTCGGTACTTATGTCCAAACTGTCCCCCACATTTAAATATTTAAAATCCGCAGCTTTGCAGGAAACGCACCTCAAATTCCTAAATAGAGCCTACATCTCCCCGAAACAGCATTCCTATTTCACCCTGGCCTCTACGGGTCGATGTTTTAAATGTGGGATGGCTGAGGCCACCTACTATCATAACTTCTGGGACTGCAGGAAAATAAGAACTTTCTGGGACAAGCTGATAAACCATGTTAATGATATCTTTTCAGTTCGAATCACCAAGCTCCCTACCGCATGTCTGTTTTACTGCTTTTCAGATTGGGACCTGGGACCACACAAACAGAAGATTATACCTGCCCTGACAGTTATCCTTACTATCGCTAAAAAATTAATCCTCACCCATTGGTTACACAGACAATCTCCATCTATTGCAGAAATGAGAACCTCTCTGCTAAACAACATATTTTACGACCGACAGGCTCTAGTACCGGATATAGAGTCAGGGGCCCCTAGATTCTATGGGAAATGGGAAACTGTTATACAAAGCTTTGATAATGCCACTCAGCTCAGAATCCAGAAAATCTTCGAACCCACCACTTGGTATTTGTATAGACAGATTGATTAATGTTATTAACTTTGCTAAGTTTGAAATGTGTTGAACCGGTAAATAATATCTACTTATCGCAGTCCACAGGACATATATCCAACCTGACAACCTTATGGTATAATTTTTCCTTTAGAGAATGATGCTGTATGTTGTCCTGTTTTCATGTCTTGTCCACCCCCCCCCCCCTTTTCCCTTCCATCTCCCACCCCCTCTTTTTTCTTTCTTTCTCTTCTCATTTCTCTTCCCTCTACAATCTATACGAATTCGAATTTCTACCTAACCAATCTTCTTTACAAAATAGAAAATTATTTGAAGAAGGGTTATTATCTCTTCATTTTCTGTTTTCTTTCTCCTTGTCTGTAATGGTCTCTCAGCTGCTAAGGGGCTATATGGTCAGATACTGAGGTTTATTACAACTCTTTACGTCCACTAGATACCTTCATGTCTCTTTAATATCAGATCTCACATTTCACTAAGCAAAATGGTTACCCTAGACAATAGGAGTGGAATATATCCTATGGATATCATTTATTACCAAATTCTTACTTGTACTATATGGAATTATGCATGCATTTTCCACATACCGAGACAGTATTGTATGACCCTGACCTACCTCATATTTCTACTATTTGTACCTCTCCACTATGAATCCAGACATGGAATTTTGTACATCTATCTTTACCTTTCTTCAATAAACATTGTTTTGAAAAAAAAAAAAAACGGATTCGACAGTCCCGCTGTCGAAAAACGGACCAATTGACGTTTAAGTGCGTCCTGGATTCGACTTTTCGGACGGCACTAAAATGGTTAAAAAACCCTAAAAAAAATTGCGTGGGGTCCTCCCTCCTTAGCATAACCAGCCTTGGGCTCTTTGAGCCGGTCCTGGTTGTAAAAATACGGGGGGGAAATTGACAGGGGATCCCCCGTATTTTTAGAACCAGCACCGGGCTCCACTAGCTGGAGAGATAATGCCACAGCCGGGGGACACCTTTATACCGGTCCCTGCGGCCGTGGCATTAATTCCCCAACTAGTCACCCCTGGCCGGGGTACCCTGGAGGAGTGGGGACCCCTTAAATCAAGGGGTCTTCCCCTCCAGCCACCCAAGGGCCAGGGGTGAAGCCCGAGGCTGTCCCCCCCCCCAAATCCAAGGGCTGCGGGTGGGGGCTGATAGCCTTGTGTAAAATAAAAGAATATTGTTTTTCTCTAACGTCCTAGTGGATGCTGGGGACTCCGTAAGGACCATGGGGAATAGACGGGCTCCGCAGGAGACTGGGCACTCTATAGAAAGGTTTAGTACTACCTGGTGTGCACTGGCTCCTCCCTCTATGCCCCTCCTCCAGACCTCAGTTAGTTAGAATCTGTGCCCGGCCAGAGCTGGGTGCTTTTAGTGAGCTCTCCTGAGCTTGCTAATAAGAAAGTATTTTAGTTAGGTTTTTTTATTTTCAGAGAGCTTCTGCTGGCAACAGACTCTCTGCTACGTGGGACTGAGGGGAGAGAAGCAAACCTACTAACTGCGGCTAGGTTGCGCTTCTTAGGCTACTGGACACCATTAGCTCCAGAGGGATCGAACACAGGACCTGACCTTGTCGTCCGTTCCCGGAGCCGCGCCGCCGTCCCCCTCGCAGAGCCAGAAGTCAGAAGCCGGCAGAAGCAAGAAGACATCGAAATCGGCGGTAGAAGACTCCTGTCTTCACATGAGGTAGCGCACAGCACTGCAGCTGTGCGCCATTGCGCCCACACTACCCACACACTCCGGTCACTGTAGGGTGCAGGGCGCAGGGGGGGGGGGCGCCCTGGGCAGCAATTAGGATACCTCTTGGCAAAAAGACACATATATACAGCTGGGCACTGTATATATGTACGAGCCCCGCCATTTTATTACACAAACCCGGGACAGAAGCCCGCCGCTGAGGGGGCGGGGCATTCTTCCTTAGCACTAACCAGCTCCATTTTCTCTTCACAGCTTCGCTGAGAGGAAGCTCCCCAGGCTCTCCCCTGCAGTATCAAGGTAGAAAAAGGGTAAAAAGAGAGGGGGGGCACATAAATTTAGGCGCAAATTATCATAAACAGCAGCTACTGGGTAAACACTAAGTTACTGTGTAATCCCTGGGTTATATAGCGCTGGGGTGTGTGCTGGCATACTCTCTCTCTGTCTCCCCAAAAGGCCTTGTGGGGTCCTGTCCTCAATTAGAGCATTCCCTGTGTGTGCGGTGTGTCGGTACGTTTGTGTCGACATGTTTGACGAGGACGGTTACGTGGAGGCAGAACAAGTGCAAGTGACTGTGGTGTCGCCGCCGACACCTGATTAGATGGAATATGTGGAAGGTGTTAAATGATAACGTAAGCTCCTTGCATAAAAGGTTGGATAATCAGTCAGGGTCTCAACCCGTGTCTGATTCTGCAGCTCAGAGGCCGTCAGGGTCTCAAAAGCGCCCACTATCCCAGTTGGTTGACACAGATGTCGACACGGATTCTGACTCCAGTGTCGATGACGATGAGGCAAAGTTGCAGCCTAAAATGACTAAAGCCATGATTATAGCATCGAAGGATGTATTGCACGTATCGGAGGAAAACCCTGTCCCTGACAAAAGGGTGTATATGTATGGGGAGAAAAAGCAAGAGGTGACTTTTCCCCCTTCACATGAGTTAAATGAATTATGTGAAAAAGCATGGGATTCCCCCGATAAGAAAGTTCTGATTTCCAAAAGGTTACTTATGGCGTACCCTTTCCCGCCAACGGACAGGATGCGCTGGGAATCCTCCCCTAGGGTAGATAAAGCTCTGACACGCTTATCTAAAAAGGTGGCCCTGCCGTCACAGGATACGGCCGCCCTAAAGGATCCTGCAGATAGGAAGCAGGAAAGTATCCTGAAGTCTGTTTATGCACACTCAGGTACTATACTGAGGCCGGCTATTGCGTCGGCCTGGATGTGTAGTGCTGTAGCAGCATGGACAGATAATCTGTCTGAGGAAATGGATACCTTAGACAAGGATACCATTTTACTGACCCTGGGGCATATAAAAGACGCTGTCCTATATATGAGGGATGCCCAGAGGGACATTTGCCTACTGGGCTCTAGAATAAATGCAATGTCAATTTCTGCCTGAAGGGTCCTGTGGACTCGGCAATGGACAGGTGATGCCGACTCCAAAAAGCACATGGAGGTGTTACCTTACAAGGGTGAGGAATTGTTTGGGGACGGTCTCTCGGACCTAGTTTCCACAGCTACGGCTGGGAAGTCAAACTTTTTGCCATATATTCCCTCACAGCCTAAGAAAGCACCGTATTACCAAATGCAGTCCTTTCGATCACAGAAAAGCATGAAGGTCAGAGGTGCGTCCTTTCTGGCCAGAGGCAGGGGTAGAGAAAAGAAGCTGCACCATTCAGCTAGTTCCCAGGAACAGAAGTCCTCCCCGGCTTCCACTAAATCCACCGCATGACGCTGGGGCTCCACAGGAGCCAGGAGCGGTGGGGGCGCGTCTCCGAAAATTCAGCCACCAGTGGGTTCGCTCACAGGTGGATCCCTGGGCTATACAGATTGTGTCTCAGGGATACAAGTTGGAATTCGAAGTGATGCCCCCTCACCGTTACCTCAAATCGGCCCTGCCAGCTTCCCCCATAGAAAGGGAAGTAGTGTTAGCGGCAATTCACAAGTTATATCTCCAGCAGGTGGTGGTAAAGGTTCCCCTCCTTCAACAAGGAAGAGGATACTATTCCACAATGTTTGTGGTACCGAAACCGGACGGTTCGGTCAGACCCATATTGAATTTAAAATCCCTGAACATTTATCTGAAAAGATTCAAGTTCAAAATGGAATCGCTCAGAGCGGTCATTGCAAGCCTGGATGAGGGGGATTTTATGGTGTCTCTGGACATCAAGGATGCGTACTTGCATGTCCCCATTTATCCACCTCATCAGGAGTACCTCAGGTTTGTGGTACAGGACTGTCATTACCAATTCCAGACGTTGCCGTTTGGCCTGTCCACGGCACCGAGAATATTTACCAAGGTGATGGCGGAAATGATGGTGCTCCTTCGGAAGCAAGGGGTTACAATTATCCCATACTTGGACGATCTCCTCATAAAGGCGAGGTCCAGGGAGCGGTTGCTGATCAGCGTAGCACTCTCTCAGGAAGTGTTGCAACAGCACGGCTGGATTCTGAATATTCCAAAGTCGCAGCTGATTCCTACGACGCGTCTGCCCTTCCTGGACACAAACCAGAAACAGGTGTTTCTCCCGGAGGAGAAGGCTCAGGAGCTCGTGACTCTGGTCAGAGGCCTCCTAAAGCCAAAACAGGTATCGGTGCATCACTGCACGCGAGTCCTGGGAAAGATGGTGGCGTCATACGAAGCCATTCCCTTCGGCAGGTTCCATGCGAGGATCTTTCAGTGGGATCTGTTGGACAAGTGGTCCGGATCGCATCTTCAGATGCATCGGCTGATCACCCTGTCCCCCAGGGCCAGGGTGTCTCTTCTGTGGTGGCGGCAAAGTGATCACCTCCTCGAGGGCCGCAGGTTCGGCATACCGGACTGGGTCCTCGTGACCACGGATGCAAGCCTCCGAGGATGGGGGGCAGTCACTCAAGGAAGAAACTTCCAGGGGCTGTGGTCAAGTCAGGAAGACTTGTCTGCACATCAATATCCTGGAACTAAGGGCCATATACAACGCCCTGAGTCAAGCGGAGCCTCTGCTTCGAAACCAACCAGTGCTGATTCAGTCAGCCAACATCACGGCAGTGGCCCATGTGAACCGCCAGGGCGGCACAAGAAGCAGGGTGGCAATGGCACAAGCCACCAGGATTCTTCGTTGGGCGGAGAATCACGTACTAGCACTGTCAGCAGTGTTCATTCCGGGAGTGGACAACTGGGAAGCAGACTTCCTCAGCAGGCACGACCTCCACCCGGGACAGTGGGGACTTCATCAAGAAGTCTTCACGCAGATTGCAAATCGATGGCAACTGCCACAGGTGGACATGATGGCGTCCCGTCTCAACAAAAAGCTAAAAAGATATTGCGCCAGGTCAAGGGACCCTCAGGCGATAGCTGTGGACGCACTAGTAACACCGTGGGTGTTCCAGTCGGTCTATGTGTTTCCTCCTCTTCCTCTCATACCAAAGGTGCTGAGAATTGTAAGAAAAAGAGGAGTGAGAACAATACTCATTGTTCCGGATTGGCCAAGAAGGACTTGGTACCCGGAATTGCAAGAAATGCTCACAGAGGACCCGTGGCCTCTGCCTCTCAGACAGGACCTGTTACAACAAGGGCCCTGTCTGTTCCAAGTCTTACCGCGGCTGCGTTTAACGGCATGGCGGTTGAACGCCGGATCCTAGCGGAAAAAGGCATTCCGGATGAAGTTATTCCTACGCTGATAAAGGCTAGGAAGGATGTGACAGCAAAGCATTATCACCGTATATGGCGAAAATATGTTGCTTGGTGTGAGGCCAGGAAGGCCCCTACAGAGGAATTCCAGCTGGGTCGATTCCTGCACTTCCTACAGTCAGGAGTGACTATGGGCCTGAAATTAGGGTCCATAAAGGTCCAGATTTCGGCCCTATCCATTTTCTTCCAAAAATAACTGGCTTCACTGCCTGAGGTTCAGATGTTTGTTAAGGGAGTGCTGCATATTCAGCCCCCTTTTGTGCCACCAGTGGCACCTTGGCATCTTAACGTGGTGTTGAGTTTCCTGAAATCCCACTGGTGTGAGCCACTTAAGACCGTGGAGCTAAAGTATCTCACGTGGAAAGTGGTCATGCTGTTGGCCTTATCTTCGGCTAGGCGTGTGTCAGATTTGGCAGCTTTGTCATGTAAAAGCCCCTATCTGGTTTTCCATATGGATAGGGCAGAATTGCGGACTCGTCCGCAATTTCTGCCAAAGGTGGTGTCATCCTTTCATTTGAACCAACCTATTGTGGTGCCTGCGGCTTCTGGTGGCTTGGAGGATTACAAGTTGCTTGACGTAGTCCGGGCTTTGAAGATTTATGTGACCAGAACGGCTGGAGTCAGGAAGAAGTACTCGCTGTTTGTCCTGTATGCATCCAACAAGCTGGGTGCTCCTGCTTCAAAGCAAACTATTGCTCGCTGGATCTGTGGCACGATTCAGCAGGCTCATTCTGCGGCTGGATTGCCGCATCCAAAATCAGTGAAAGCCCATTCCACAAGAAAGGTGGGCTCTTCTTGGGCGGCTGCCCGAGGGGTCTCGGCATTACAGCTTTGCCGAGCTGCTACTTGGTCGGGTTCAAACACATTTGCAAAGTTCTACAAATTTGATACCCTGGCTGAGGAGGACCTTGAGTTTGCCCATTCGGTGCTGCAGAGTCATCCGAACTCTCCCGCCCGTTTGGGAGCTTTGGTATAATCCCCATGGTCCTTACGGAGTCCCCAGCATCCACTAGGACGTTAAAGAAAATAAGATTTTACTCACCGGTAAATCTATTTCTCGTAGTCCGTAGTGGATGCTGGGCGCCCGTCCCAAGTGCGGACTTTCTGCAATACGTGTATATAGTTATTGCTTACTAAAGGGTTATGTTATGTGGCATCAGTTGAGTAATGCTTGTTTGTTGTTCATACTGTTAACTGGGTAAGTTTATCTCGAGTTATACGGTGTGATTGGTGTGGCTGGTATGAGTCTTACCCTGGATTCCAAAATCCTTTCCTTGTTGTGTCAGCTCTTCCGGGCACAGTTTCCTTAACTGAGGTCTGGAGGAGGGGCATAGAGGGAGGAGCCAGTGCACACCAGGTAGTACTAAATCTTTCTTTAGAGCGCCCAGTCTCCTGCGGAGCCCGTCTATTCCCCATGGTCCTTACGGAGTCCCCAGCATCCACTACGGACTACAAGAAATAGATTTACCGGTGACTAAAATCTTATTTCTCTGACGTCCTAGTGGATGCTGGGGACTCCGTAAGGACCATGGGGAATAGACTGCTCCGCAGGAGACTGGGCACACTAAAAGAAAGATTTGGTACTACCTGGTGTGCACTGGCTCCTCCCTCTATGCCCCTCCTCCAGACCTCAGTTAGATTTCTGTGCCCGGCCGAGCTGGATGTACACTAGGGGCTCTCCTGAGCTCCTAGAAAGAAAGTATATATTAGGTTTTTTATTTTACAGTGAGACTTGCTGGCAACAGGCTCACTGCAACGAGGGACTAAGGGGAGAAGAAGCGAACCTACCTGCTTGCAGCTAGCTTGGGCTTCTTAGGCTACTGGACACCATTAGCTCCAGAGGGATCGACCGCAGGACCCGTCCTTGGTGTTCGTTCCCGGAGCCGCGCCGCCGTCCCCCTTACAGAGCCAGAAGCAAGAAGATGGTCCGGAAAATCGGCGGCAGAAGACTTCAGTCTTCACCAAGGTAGCGCACAGCACTGCAGCTGTGCGCCATTGCTCCTCATACACACTTCACACTCCGGTCACTGAGGGTGCAGGGCACTGGGGGGGGGGCGCCCTGAGCAGCAATAATATCACCTTGGCTGGCAAAATAACCACAATATATAGCCCCAGAGGCTATATATGTGGTAATTACCCCTGCCAGAATACAGAAAAAAGCGGGAGAAAAGTCCGCCGAAAAAGGGGCGGGGCCATCTCCCTCAGCACACTGGCGCCATTTCTCCCTCACAGTTTCGCTGGAAGGAAGCTCCCTGACTCTCCCCTGCAGTCTACACTACAGAAAAGGGTAAAAAAGAGAGGGGGGGCACAGATTTGAGGCGCAGTAAATATTATAGCAGCTATAGGGGACATAATTCAGTTAGTCCCTGCATTATATAGCGCTCTGGTGTGTGCTGGCATACTCTCTCTCTGTCTCCCCAAAGGGCTTTTGTGGGGTCCTGTCTCCTTTAAGAGCATTCCCTGTGTGTGTGTGTGTGTGTGTGTGTGTGTGTGTGTGTGTGTGTGTGTGTGTGCGGTGTGTCGGTACGGCTGTGTCGACATGTTTGATGAGGAGACTTATGTGGAGGCGGAGCAGATGCCTATAAATGTGATGTCACCCCCTGCGGGGCAGACACCTGAGTGGATGGACTTATGGAAGGAATTACGTGCAAGTGTCGACTCCTTACATAAAAAATTTGACGACATGCCAAATGCGGGACAGCCGGCTTCTCAGCTCGTGCCTGCCCAGGCAATTCAAAGGCCATCAGGGGCTCTAAAACGCCCACTACCTCAGATGGCAGACACAGATGTCGACACGGATACTGATACCAGTGTCGACGACGATGAGTCAAATTTAATGTCCACAAGGGCCATTCATGGCATGATTGAGGCAATGAAAGAGGTTTTACACCTTTCTGATATAAACCCAGGTACCTCAAAAAAGGGTATTATGTTTGGGGAGAAAAAACTACCAATAGTTTTTCCCCCATCTGAAGATAAATGAAGTGTGTGAAGAAGCGTGGGCTTTCCCTGATAAGAAATTGGTGATTTCAAAAAAATTACTAAGGGCGTTCCCTTTCTCGCCAGAGGATAGGTCACGTTGGGAAACTCCCCCTAGGGTGGATAAAGCGCTCACACGTTTGTCTAAAAAGGTGGCACTACCGTCTCCGGATACGGCCGCCCTAAAGGAACCTGCTGATAGAAAGCAGGAGGCTATCCTAAAGTCTATATATACACACACTGGTGTTATACTGAGACCAGCTATTGCTTCAGCGTGGATGTGCAGTGCTGCTGCTGCTTGGTCAGATTCCCTGTCAGAAAATATTGACACCCTGGACAGGGACACTATATTGCTAACCGTAGAGCATATAAAAGACTCAGTCTTGTACATGAGAGATGCACAGAGGGAGATCTGCCGGCTGGCATCTAGAATAAGTGCATTGTCCATTTCTGCTAGGAGAGGTTTATGGACTCGGCAGTGGACAGGGGATGCAGATTCTAAAAGGCACATGGAAGTTTTGCCTTATAAGGGTGAGGAGTTATTCGGGGATGGTCTCTCAGACCTGGTTTCCACAGCAACATCTTCGAAGTCAGCATTTTTACCCCATGTCCCCTCACAGCCTAAGAAAGCGCCGTACTATCAGGTGCAGTCCTTTCCACCCCAGAAAAACAGGCGGGGAAAAGGCGGGTCCTTTCTGTCTAGAGGCAGAGGAAGGGGAAAAAAAGCTGCACCACGCAGCAGGTTCCCAGGAACAAAAGTCCTCCCCCGCTTCTTCCAAATCCGCCGCATGACGGTGGGGCTCCACAGGCGGAGCCAGGTACGGTGGGGGGCCGCCTCAAAAATTTCAGCGATCAGTGGGTTCGCTTACGGGTGGATCCCTGGATCCTTCAAGTAGTATCTCAGGGGTACAAGCTGGAATTCGAGGCGACTCCCCCCCCCGCCGTTTCCTCAAATCGGCCTTACCGACAATTCCCTCGAGCAGGGAGGCTGTACTAGAGGCAATTCACAAGCTGTATTCCCAGCAGGTGATAGTCAAAGTACCCCTACTTCAACAAGGACGGGGTTACTATTCCACACTGTTTGTGGTACCGAAACCGGACGGTTCGGTGAGACCCATTTTAAATTTGAAATCCTTGAACACATACATAAAAAAATCAAAGTTCAAGATGGAATCGCTCAGGGCGGTTATTGCAAGCCTGGATGAGGGGGATTACATGGTATCCCTGGACATCAAGGATGCTTACCTGCATGTCCCAATTTACCGTCCTCACCAGGAGTACCTCAGATTTGTGGTACAGGATTGCCATTACCAATTCCAGACACTACCGTTTGGACTGTCCACGGCACCGAGGGTGTTTACCAAGGTAATGGCAGAAATGATGATACTCCTTCGAAAAAAGGGAGTTTTAATTATCCCGTACTTGGACGATCTCCTAATAAAGGCGAGGTCCAGGGAGCAGTTACTGGTCGGAGTAGCACTATCTCGGGAAGTGCTACAACAGCATGGCTGGATTCTAAACATTCCAAAGTCACAACTGGTTCCTTCCACACGCTTACTGTTCCTGGGGATGATTCTGGACACAGAACAGAAAAAAGTGTTTCTCCCGCAGGAGAAAGCCAAGGAGCTGTCAGCTCTAGTCAGAGACCTCCTAAAACCAAAACGGGTATCGGTGCATCACTGCACACGAGTCCTGGGAAAAATGGTGGCTTCGTACGAAGCAATTCCATTCGGCAGGTTCCATGCAAGGACCTTCCAGTGGGACCTCTTGGACAAGTGGTCGGGATCGCATCTTCAGATGCATCAACTGATAACCCTGTCTCCAAAGACCAGGGTGTCTCTACTGGGGCAGTACGGATGGTGTAATGGTTAGCATTACTGCTTCACAGCACTGAGGTCATGGGTTCGATTCTCACCATGGCCCTAACTGTGCGGAGTTTGTATATTCTCCCCGTACTTGCGTGGGTTTTCTCCGGGTACTCCGGTTTCCTCCCACAATCCCAAAAATATACTGGCAGGTTAATTGGCACCCAACAAAATTAACCCTAGCGTGAATGTGTCTGTGTGTACATATGATAGGGAATATAGATTGTAAGCTCCACTGGGGCAGGGACCGATGTGAATGGCCAAATATTCTCTGTAAAGCGCTGCGGAATATGTGTGCGCTATATAAATAACTGGAAATAAATAATAAATAAATACTGTGGTGGCTGCAGAGTGCTCATCTTCTAGTGGGCCGCAGATTCGGCATACAGGACTGGGTCCTGGTGACCACGGATGCCAGCCTTCGGGGCTGGGGCGCAGTCACACAGGGAAGAAATTTCCAGGGACTTTGGTCAAGTCAGGAGTCGTCCCTACACATAAACATTCTGGAACTGAGGGCCATTTACAATGCCCTAAGTCAGGCAAGACCCCTGCTTCAAAACCAGCCGATTCTGATTCAATCAGACAACATCACGGCAGTCGCCCATGTAAACCGACAGGGCGGCACAAGAAGCAGGGTGGCCATGGCAGAAGCCACAAGGATTCTCCGATGGGCGGAAAATCACGTACTAGCACTGTCAGCAGTGTTCATTCCGGGAGTGGACAACTGGGAAGCAGACTTCCTCAGCAGACACGACCTACACCCGGGTGAGTGGGGGCTTCATCCAGAAGTCTTCCTACTGTTGGTAAACCGCTGGGAAAGGCCACAGGTGGACATGATGGCGTCCCGCCTCAACAAGAAGCTAAAGAGATATTGCGCCAGGTCAAGGGACCCTCAGGCGATAGCTGTGGACGCTCTAGTGACACCGTGGGTGTACCAGTCGGTCTATGTGTTCCCTCCTCTGCCCCTCATACCAAAGGTACTGAGAATAATAAGAAGGCGAGGAGTAAGAACGATACTCGTGGTTCCGGATTGGCCAAGAAGAGCTTGGTACCCGGAACTTCAAGAAATGTTATCAGAAGACCCATGGCCTCTACCGCTCAGACAGGATCTGCTACAGCAGGGGCCCTGTCTGTTCCAAGACTTACCGCGGCTGCGTTTGACGGCATGGCGGTTGAATTCCGGATCCTAAAGGAAAAGGGCATTCCGGAGGAAGTCATTCCTACGCTGATAAAAGCCAGGAAAGAAGTAACCGCAAACCATTATCACCGCATTTGGCGAAAATATGTTGCGTGGTGTGAGGCCAGGAAGGCCCCTACAGAGGAATTTCAGCTGGGTCGTTTTCTGCACTTCCTACAGTCAGGAGTGACTATGGGCCTAAAATTGGGTTCCATTAAGGTCCAGATTTCGGCTCTGTCGATTTTCTTCCAGAAAGAACTGGCTTCACTACCTGAAGTTCAGACTTTTGTAAAGGGAGTGCTTCATATTCACCCCCCTTTTGTGCCTCCTGTGGCACCTTGGGATATCAATGTGGTGTTGTTTCCTAAAATCACATTGGTTTGAACCACTTAAAACCGTGGATCTCAAATATATCACGTGGAAAGTGGTCATCTTATTGGCCTTGGCTTCGGCCAGGCGTGTGTCAGAATTGGCGGCTTTGTCATGTAAAAGCCCTTATCTGATTTTCCATATGGATAGGGCAGAATTGAGGACTCGTCCCCAATTTCTCCCTAAGGTGGTATCAGCTTTTCACTTGAACCAACCTATTGTGGTGCCTGCGGCTACTAAGGACTTGGAGGATTCCAAGTTACTGGACGTAGTCAGGGCCTTGAAAATTTATGTTTCCAGGACGGCTGGAGTCGGGAAAACTGACTCGCTTTTTATCCTGTATGCACCCAACAAAATAGGTGCTCCTGCTTCTAAGCAGACTATTGCTCGCTGGATTTGTAGCACAATTCAGCTGGCGCATTCTGCGGCTGGATTGCCGCATCCTAAATCAGTAAAAGCCCATTCCACGAGGAAGGTGGGCTCATCTTGGGCGGCTGCCCGAGGGGTCTCTGCTTTACAACTTTGCCGAGCTGCTACTTGGTCAGGGGCAAACACGTTTGCTAAATTCTACAAATTTGATAACCTGGCTGAGGAGGACCTTGAGTTCTCTCATTCGGTGCTGCAGAGTCATCCGCACTCTCCCGCCCGTTTGGGAGCTTTGGTATAATCCCCATGGTCCTTACGGAGTCCCCAGCATCCACTAGGACGTCAGAGAAAATAAGAATTTACTCACCGGTAATTCTATTTCTCGTAGTCCGTAGTGGATGCTGGGCGCCCATCCCAAGTGCGGATTGTCTGCAATACTTGTATATAGTTATTGCCTAACTAAAGGGTTATTGTTGAGCCATCTGTTGAGAGGCTCAGTTGTATTTCATACTGTTAATTGGGTTAAATATCACGAGTTATACGGTGTGATTGGTGTGGCTGGTATGAGTCTTACCCCGGGATTCAAAATCCTTCCTTATTGTGTCAGCTCTTCCGGGCACAGTATCCTAACTGAGGTCTGGAGGAGGGGCATAGAGGGAGGAGCCAGTGCACACCAGGTAGTACCAAATCTTTCTTTTAGTGTGCCCAGTCTCCTGCGGAGCCGTCTATTCCCCATGGTCCTTACGGAGTCCCCAGCATCCACTACGGACTACGAGAAATAGAATTACCGGTGAGTAAATTCTTATTTATTTTTTTTGCAGAAGAACTACAAGTCCCAGCAAGCCTCCCCCGCAAGCTGGCACTTGGAGAACCACAAGTACCAGCATGCGGGGGTAAACCGGGCCCGCTGGTACCTGTAGTTCTTCTGCAAAGAAAATACCCAAATAAAAACAGGACACGCACACCGTGAAAGTAAAACTTTATTACATACATGCCGACACACACATACTTACCTATGTTCACACGCCGACCTCTGTCCACTTCTCCAAGTAGAATCCGGGGTACCTGAAAATAAAATTATACTCGCCTAAATCCAGTAAGTGTGTCCTGTTCTTTTTTGTAATCCACGTACTTGGCAAAAAAAACAAACCGCATACCCGATCCACGCACTGAAAGGGGTCCCATGTTTACACATGGGACCCCTTTCCCCGAATGCTGAGACCTCCCGTGACTCCTGTCACAGAGGGTCCCTTCAGCCAATCAGGGAGCGCCACGTCGTGGCACTCTCCTGATTGGCTATGCGCGTCTGAGCTGTCAGACAGCGCATTGCACAGCCGCTCCATTATCTTCAATGGTGGGAACTTTGGAGCGGCTGTGCAATGCGCACGACACTTTCACGGTGTGTGTGTGTCTTTTTTTATTTGGGGTTTTTTTTTCAGTAGAACTACAGTTACCAGCGGGCCCGTTTCCCCCCTGATGCTGGTACTTGTGGTTCTCCAAGTACCAGCTTGCGGGGAGGCTTGCTGGGACTTGTAGTTCTGCTGCAAAAAACAATATTCTTTTCTTTGACGCAAGGCTATCAGCCCCCCATCCGCAGCCCATGGATGGGGGGACAGCCTCGGGCTTCACCCCTCGCCCTTGGGTGGCTGGAGGGGAAGACCCCTTGATTTAAGGGGTCCCCACTCCTCCAGGGTACCCCGGCCAGGGGTGACTAGTTGGGGATTTAATGCCACGGCCGCAGGGACCGATATAAAAGTGTCCCCTGGCTGTGGCGTTAACTCTCCAGCTAGTGGAGCCCGGTGCTGGTGTTAAAAATACGGGGGACCCCTACGTCTTTTGTCCCTCGTATTTTTTGCACCAGGACCGGACGCAGAGCCCGGTGCTGGTTCTAAAAATACGGGGTATCCCCTGTCAATTTTTTCCCCGTATTTTTACAACCAGGACCGGCTCAAAGAGCCCGAGGCTGGTTATGCTTAGGAGGGGGGGGACCCCATGCATTTTTTTTCAGGATTTTAACCCATTCCCACCCCTTCCCACTGAAAACCATGCTCTCTCTATTAGTCAGTTAAAAAAAAATTATCATTTTAAAAATATATAAATAATACTTGTGTCTCCTAATAGACAAACCAAGTACATAATCCCTTCTAATATAAATAGATATACTATTAGCAATAAAAAAAACACAAAAAAACAAACATGTTTTTAAAATTTTTTATTAGATTCCGCCAGCAAAGTGAGGCGGAATGAAATTTGACGAAATTACTGTCGAAAAGCACTGTTGTCGAATCGACATTCTTCAATTGAATATACTTTTGTCGAAATGCCGCATTTTTACCACTGCAGACATGTCGAATTTAAAAAATGTCGAATTGCAAAAAGTCGAATCTGAAACGTACGTTTTTTTGTCGAAAAGTACTGTATTGCGTTGTCGAATCCAATTCGACATGTTTTTTTGACGAAAATGCCCCGTTTTTCGACTTTCGCAGCAATTCGACCGCAATTGCATATACCCCATAGAGTAGTCTGTATTTCACTGCAGAATGTTGCTGGTATAAACGATTTTTAGATACCATGTAACAAGCTCAATTAGCCTGTATTGCATTCAGGCTGCTTTGCATTCCCCTCCCAGCTGGTTCTCTCACTTACAGCCTTATCTGGAGTCCGTGGGCGGTATGTTCAATATGCTCACCCAATTCCCCTTAGCACCGGGGGTTCCTAGTTGTAAGGCCAGCCGGCCTCATGCCTCAGCAGATTCCTCAGTGTCCAGTGATCTCCCTCCTCTCTCCTTCATTTAAATACTCACTAGTGCGGTTTCCACATGCGCAGTGTACAAGCGGGTCAAACCTTCAACCTTCAGATGCATCGGCTGATCACCCTGTCCCCCAGGGCCAGGGTGTCTCTTCTGTGGTGGCGGCAAAGTGATCACCTCCTCGAGGGCCGCAGGTTCGGCATACCGGACTGGGTCCTCGTGACCACGGATGCAAGCCTCCGAGGATGGGGGGCAGTCACTCAAGGAAGAAACTTCCAGGGGCTGTGGTCAAGTCAGGAAGACTTGTCTGCACATCAATATCCTGGAACTAAGGGCCATATACAACGCCCTGAGTCAAGCGGAGCCTCTGCTTCGAAACCAACCAGTGCTGATTCAGTCAGCCAACATCACGGCAGTGGCCCATGTGAACCGCCAGGGCGGCACAAGAAGCAGGGTGGCAATGGCACAAGCCACCAGGATTCTTCGTTGGGCGGAGAATCACGTACTAGCACTGTCAGCAGTGTTCATTCCGGGAGTGGACAACTGGGAAGCAGACTTCCTCAGCAGGCACGACCTCCACCCGGGACAGTGGGGACTTCATCAAGAAGTCTTCACGCAGATTGCAAATCGATGGCAACTGCCACAGGTGGACATGATGGCGTCCCGTCTCAACAAAAAGCTAAAAAGATATTGCGCCAGGTCAAGGGACCCTCAGGCGATAGCTGTGGACGCACTAGTAACACCGTGGGTGTTCCAGTCGGTCTATGTGTTTCCTCCTCTTCCTCTCATACCAAAGGTGCTGAGAATTGTAAGAAAAAGAGGAGTGAGAACAATACTCATTGTTCCGGATTGGCCAAGAAGGACTTGGTACCCGGAATTGCAAGAAATGCTCACAGAGGACCCGTGGCCTCTGCCTCTCAGACAGGACCTGTTACAACAAGGGCCCTGTCTGTTCCAAGTCTTACCGCGGCTGCGTTTAACGGCATGGCGGTTGAACGCCGGATCCTAGCGGAAAAAGGCATTCCGGATGAAGTTATTCCTACGCTGATAAAGGCTAGGAAGGATGTGACAGCAAAGCATTATCACCGTATATGGCGAAAATATGTTGCTTGGTGTGAGGCCAGGAAGGCCCCTACAGAGGAATTCCAGCTGGGTCGATTCCTGCACTTCCTACAGTCAGGAGTGACTATGGGCCTGAAATTAGGGTCCATAAAGGTCCAGATTTCGGCCCTATCCATTTTCTTCCAAAAATAACTGGCTTCACTGCCTGAGGTTCAGATGTTTGTTAAGGGAGTGCTGCATATTCAGCCCCCTTTTGTGCCACCAGTGGCACCTTGGCATCTTAACGTGGTGTTGAGTTTCCTGAAATCCCACTGGTGTGAGCCACTTAAGACCGTGGAGCTAAAGTATCTCACGTGGAAAGTGGTCATGCTGTTGGCCTTATCTTCGGCTAGGCGTGTGTCAGATTTGGCAGCTTTGTCATGTAAAAGCCCCTATCTGGTTTTCCATATGGATAGGGCAGAATTGCGGACTCGTCCGCAATTTCTGCCAAAGGTGGTGTCATCCTTTCATTTGAACCAACCTATTGTGGTGCCTGCGGCTTCTGGTGGCTTGGAGGATTACAAGTTGCTTGACGTAGTCCGGGCTTTGAAGATTTATGTGACCAGAACGGCTGGAGTCAGGAAGAAGTACTCGCTGTTTGTCCTGTATGCATCCAACAAGCTGGGTGCTCCTGCTTCAAAGCAAACTATTGCTCGCTGGATCTGTGGCACGATTCAGCAGGCTCATTCTGCGGCTGGATTGCCGCATCCAAAATCAGTGAAAGCCCATTCCACAAGAAAGGTGGGCTCTTCTTGGGCGGCTGCCCGAGGGGTCTCGGCATTACAGCTTTGCCGAGCTGCTACTTGGTCGGGTTCAAACACATTTGCAAAGTTCTACAAATTTGATACCCTGGCTGAGGAGGACCTTGAGTTTGCCCATTCGGTGCTGCAGAGTCATCCGAACTCTCCCGCCCGTTTGGGAGCTTTGGTATAATCCCCATGGTCCTTACGGAGTCCCCAGCATCCACTAGGACGTTAAAGAAAATAAGATTTTACTCACCGGTAAATCTATTTCTCGTAGTCCGTAGTGGATGCTGGGCGCCCGTCCCAAGTGCGGACTTTCTGCAATACGTGTATATAGTTATTGCTTACTAAAGGGTTATGTTATGTGGCATCAGTTGAGTAATGCTTGTTTGTTGTTCATACTGTTAACTGGGTAAGTTTATCTCGAGTTATACGGTGTGATTGGTGTGGCTGGTATGAGTCTTACCCTGGATTCCAAAATCCTTTCCTTGTTGTGTCAGCTCTTCCGGGCACAGTTTCCTTAACTGAGGTCTGGAGGAGGGGCATAGAGGGAGGAGCCAGTGCACACCAGGTAGTACTAAATCTTTCTTTAGAGCGCCCAGTCTCCTGCGGAGCCCGTCTATTCCCCATGGTCCTTACGGAGTCCCCAGCATCCACTACGGACTACAAGAAATAGATTTACCGGTGACTAAAATCTTATTTCTCTGACGTCCTAGTGGATGCTGGGGACTCCGTAAGGACCATGGGGAATAGACTGCTCCGCAGGAGACTGGGCACACTAAAAGAAAGATTTGGTACTACCTGGTGTGCACTGGCTCCTCCCTCTATGCCCCTCCTCCAGACCTCAGTTAGATTTCTGTGCCCGGCCGAGCTGGATGTACACTAGGGGCTCTCCTGAGCTCCTAGAAAGAAAGTATATATTAGGTTTTTTATTTTACAGTGAGACTTGCTGGCAACAGGCTCACTGCAACGAGGGACTAAGGGGAGAAGAAGCGAACCTACCTGCTTGCAGCTAGCTTGGGCTTCTTAGGCTACTGGACACCATTAGCTCCAGAGGGATCGACCGCAGGACCCGTCCTTGGTGTTCGTTCCCGGAGCCGCGCCGCCGTCCCCCTTACAGAGCCAGAAGCAAGAAGATGGTCCGGAAAATCGGCGGCAGAAGACTTCAGTCTTCACCAAGGTAGCGCACAGCACTGCAGCTGTGCGCCATTGCTCCTCATACACACTTCACACTCCGGTCACTGAGGGTGCAGGGCACTGGGGGGGGGGCGCCCTGAGCAGCAATAATATCACCTTGGCTGGCAAAATAACCACAATATATAGCCCCAGAGGCTATATATGTGGTAATTACCCCTGCCAGAATACAGAAAAAAGCGGGAGAAAAGTCCGCCGAAAAAGGGGCGGGGCCATCTCCCTCAGCACACTGGCGCCATTTCTCCCTCACAGTTTCGCTGGAAGGAAGCTCCCTGACTCTCCCCTGCAGTCTACACTACAGAAAAGGGTAAAAAAGAGAGGGGGGGCACAGATTTGAGGCGCAGTAAATATTATAGCAGCTATAGGGGACATAATTCAGTTAGTCCCTGCATTATATAGCGCTCTGGTGTGTGCTGGCATACTCTCTCTCTGTCTCCCCAAAGGGCTTTTGTGGGGTCCTGTCTCCTTTAAGAGCATTCCCTGTGTGTGTGTGTGTGTGTGTGTGTGTGTGTGTGTGTGTGTGTGTGTGTGTGCGGTGTGTCGGTACGGCTGTGTCGACATGTTTGATGAGGAGACTTATGTGGAGGCGGAGCAGATGCCTATAAATGTGATGTCACCCCCTGCGGGGCAGACACCTGAGTGGATGGACTTATGGAAGGAATTACGTGCAAGTGTCGACTCCTTACATAAAAAATTTGACGACATGCCAAATGCGGGACAGCCGGCTTCTCAGCTCGTGCCTGCCCAGGCAATTCAAAGGCCATCAGGGGCTCTAAAACGCCCACTACCTCAGATGGCAGACACAGATGTCGACACGGATACTGATACCAGTGTCGACGACGATGAGTCAAATTTAATGTCCACAAGGGCCATTCATGGCATGATTGAGGCAATGAAAGAGGTTTTACACCTTTCTGATATAAACCCAGGTACCTCAAAAAAGGGTATTATGTTTGGGGAGAAAAAACTACCAATAGTTTTTCCCCCATCTGAAGATAAATGAAGTGTGTGAAGAAGCGTGGGCTTTCCCTGATAAGAAATTGGTGATTTCAAAAAAATTACTAAGGGCGTTCCCTTTCTCGCCAGAGGATAGGTCACGTTGGGAAACTCCCCCTAGGGTGGATAAAGCGCTCACACGTTTGTCTAAAAAGGTGGCACTACCGTCTCCGGATACGGCCGCCCTAAAGGAACCTGCTGATAGAAAGCAGGAGGCTATCCTAAAGTCTATATATACACACACTGGTGTTATACTGAGACCAGCTATTGCTTCAGCGTGGATGTGCAGTGCTGCTGCTGCTTGGTCAGATTCCCTGTCAGAAAATATTGACACCCTGGACAGGGACACTATATTGCTAACCGTAGAGCATATAAAAGACTCAGTCTTGTACATGAGAGATGCACAGAGGGAGATCTGCCGGCTGGCATCTAGAATAAGTGCATTGTCCATTTCTGCTAGGAGAGGTTTATGGACTCGGCAGTGGACAGGGGATGCAGATTCTAAAAGGCACATGGAAGTTTTGTCTTATAAGGGTGAGGAGTTATTCGGGGATGGTCTCTCAGACCTGGTTTCCACAGCAACATCTTCGAAGTCAGCATTTTTACCCCATGTCCCCTCACAGCCTAAGAAAGCGCCGTACTATCAGGTGCAGTCCTTTCCACCCCAGAAAAACAGGCGGGGAAAAGGCGGGTCCTTTCTGTCTAGAGGCAGAGGAAGGGGAAAAAAAGCTGCACCACGCAGCAGGTTCCCAGGAACAAAAGTCCTCCCCCGCTTCTTCCAAATCCGCCGCATGACGGTGGGGCTCCACAGGCGGAGCCAGGTACGGTGGGGGGCCGCCTCAAAAATTTCAGCGATCAGTGGGTTCGCTTACGGGTGGATCCCTGGATCCTTCAAGTAGTATCTCAGGGGTACAAGCTGGAATTCGAGGCGACTCCCCCCCCCGCCGTTTCCTCAAATCGGCCTTACCGACAATTCCCTCGAGCAGGGAGGCTGTACTAGAGGCAATTCACAAGCTGTATTCCCAGCAGGTGATAGTCAAAGTACCCCTACTTCAACAAGGACGGGGTTACTATTCCACACTGTTTGTGGTACCGAAACCGGACGGTTCGGTGAGACCCATTTTAAATTTGAAATCCTTGAACACATACATAAAAAAATCAAAGTTCAAGATGGAATCGCTCAGGGCGGTTATTGCAAGCCTGGATGAGGGGGATTACATGGTATCCCTGGACATCAAGGATGCTTACCTGCATGTCCCAATTTACCGTCCTCACCAGGAGTACCTCAGATTTGTGGTACAGGATTGCCATTACCAATTCCAGACACTACCGTTTGGACTGTCCACGGCACCGAGGGTGTTTACCAAGGTAATGGCAGAAATGATGATACTCCTTCGAAAAAAGGGAGTTTTAATTATCCCGTACTTGGACGATCTCCTAATAAAGGCGAGGTCCAGGGAGCAGTTACTGGTCGGAGTAGCACTATCTCGGGAAGTGCTACAACAGCATGGCTGGATTCTAAACATTCCAAAGTCACAACTGGTTCCTTCCACACGCTTACTGTTCCTGGGGATGATTCTGGACACAGAACAGAAAAAAGTGTTTCTCCCGCAGGAGAAAGCCAAGGAGCTGTCAGCTCTAGTCAGAGACCTCCTAAAACCAAAACGGGTATCGGTGCATCACTGCACACGAGTCCTGGGAAAAATGGTGGCTTCGTACGAAGCAATTCCATTCGGCAGGTTCCATGCAAGGACCTTCCAGTGGGACCTCTTGGACAAGTGGTCGGGATCGCATCTTCAGATGCATCAACTGATAACCCTGTCTCCAAAGACCAGGGTGTCTCTACTGGGGCAGTACGGATGGTGTAATGGTTAGCATTACTGCTTCACAGCACTGAGGTCATGGGTTCGATTCTCACCATGGCCCTAACTGTGCGGAGTTTGTATATTCTCCCCGTACTTGCGTGGGTTTTCTCCGGGTACTCCGGTTTCCTCCCACAATCCCAAAAATATACTGGCAGGTTAATTGGCACCCAACAAAATTAACCCTAGCGTGAATGTGTCTGTGTGTACATATGATAGGGAATATAGATTGTAAGCTCCACTGGGGCAGGGACCGATGTGAATGGCCAAATATTCTCTGTAAAGCGCTGCGGAATATGTGTGCGCTATATAAATAACTGGAAATAAATAATAAATAAATACTGTGGTGGCTGCAGAGTGCTCATCTTCTAGTGGGCCGCAGATTCGGCATACAGGACTGGGTCCTGGTGACCACGGATGCCAGCCTTCGGGGCTGGGGCGCAGTCACACAGGGAAGAAATTTCCAGGGACTTTGGTCAAGTCAGGAGTCGTCCCTACACATAAACATTCTGGAACTGAGGGCCATTTACAATGCCCTAAGTCAGGCAAGACCCCTGCTTCAAAACCAGCCGATTCTGATTCAATCAGACAACATCACGGCAGTCGCCCATGTAAACCGACAGGGCGGCACAAGAAGCAGGGTGGCCATGGCAGAAGCCACAAGGATTCTCCGATGGGCGGAAAATCACGTACTAGCACTGTCAGCAGTGTTCATTCCGGGAGTGGACAACTGGGAAGCAGACTTCCTCAGCAGACACGACCTACACCCGGGTGAGTGGGGGCTTCATCCAGAAGTCTTCCTACTGTTGGTAAACCGCTGGGAAAGGCCACAGGTGGACATGATGGCGTCCCGCCTCAACAAGAAGCTAAAGAGATATTGCGCCAGGTCAAGGGACCCTCAGGCGATAGCTGTGGACGCTCTAGTGACACCGTGGGTGTACCAGTCGGTCTATGTGTTCCCTCCTCTGCCCCTCATACCAAAGGTACTGAGAATAATAAGAAGGCGAGGAGTAAGAACGATACTCGTGGTTCCGGATTGGCCAAGAAGAGCTTGGTACCCGGAACTTCAAGAAATGTTATCAGAAGACCCATGGCCTCTACCGCTCAGACAGGATCTGCTACAGCAGGGGCCCTGTCTGTTCCAAGACTTACCGCGGCTGCGTTTGACGGCATGGCGGTTGAATTCCGGATCCTAAAGGAAAAGGGCATTCCGGAGGAAGTCATTCCTACGCTGATAAAAGCCAGGAAAGAAGTAACCGCAAACCATTATCACCGCATTTGGCGAAAATATGTTGCGTGGTGTGAGGCCAGGAAGGCCCCTACAGAGGAATTTCAGCTGGGTCGTTTTCTGCACTTCCTACAGTCAGGAGTGACTATGGGCCTAAAATTGGGTTCCATTAAGGTCCAGATTTCGGCTCTGTCGATTTTCTTCCAGAAAGAACTGGCTTCACTACCTGAAGTTCAGACTTTTGTAAAGGGAGTGCTTCATATTCACCCCCCTTTTGTGCCTCCTGTGGCACCTTGGGATATCAATGTGGTGTTGTTTCCTAAAATCACATTGGTTTGAACCACTTAAAACCGTGGATCTCAAATATATCACGTGGAAAGTGGTCATCTTATTGGCCTTGGCTTCGGCCAGGCGTGTGTCAGAATTGGCGGCTTTGTCATGTAAAAGCCCTTATCTGATTTTCCATATGGATAGGGCAGAATTGAGGACTCGTCCCCAATTTCTCCCTAAGGTGGTATCAGCTTTTCACTTGAACCAACCTATTGTGGTGCCTGCGGCTACTAAGGACTTGGAGGATTCCAAGTTACTGGACGTAGTCAGGGCCTTGAAAATTTATGTTTCCAGGACGGCTGGAGTCGGGAAAACTGACTCGCTTTTTATCCTGTATGCACCCAACAAAATAGGTGCTCCTGCTTCTAAGCAGACTATTGCTCGCTGGATTTGTAGCACAATTCAGCTGGCGCATTCTGCGGCTGGATTGCCGCATCCTAAATCAGTAAAAGCCCATTCCACGAGGAAGGTGGGCTCATCTTGGGCGGCTGCCCGAGGGGTCTCTGCTTTACAACTTTGCCGAGCTGCTACTTGGTCAGGGGCAAACACGTTTGCTAAATTCTACAAATTTGATAACCTGGCTGAGGAGGACCTTGAGTTCTCTCATTCGGTGCTGCAGAGTCATCCGCACTCTCCCGCCCGTTTGGGAGCTTTGGTATAATCCCCATGGTCCTTACGGAGTCCCCAGCATCCACTAGGACGTCAGAGAAAATAAGAATTTACTCACCGGTAATTCTATTTCTCGTAGTCCGTAGTGGATGCTGGGCGCCCATCCCAAGTGCGGATTGTCTGCAATACTTGTATATAGTTATTGCCTAACTAAAGGGTTATTGTTGAGCCATCTGTTGAGAGGCTCAGTTGTATTTCATACTGTTAATTGGGTTAAATATCACGAGTTATACGGTGTGATTGGTGTGGCTGGTATGAGTCTTACCCCGGGATTCAAAATCCTTCCTTATTGTGTCAGCTCTTCCGGGCACAGTATCCTAACTGAGGTCTGGAGGAGGGGCATAGAGGGAGGAGCCAGTGCACACCAGGTAGTACCAAATCTTTCTTTTAGTGTGCCCAGTCTCCTGCGGAGCCGTCTATTCCCCATGGTCCTTACGGAGTCCCCAGCATCCACTACGGACTACGAGAAATAGAATTACCGGTGAGTAAATTCTTATTTATTTTTTTTGCAGAAGAACTACAAGTCCCAGCAAGCCTCCCCCGCAAGCTGGCACTTGGAGAACCACAAGTACCAGCATGCGGGGGTAAACCGGGCCCGCTGGTACCTGTAGTTCTTCTGCAAAGAAAATACCCAAATAAAAACAGGACACGCACACCGTGAAAGTAAAACTTTATTACATACATGCCGACACACACATACTTACCTATGTTCACACGCCGACCTCTGTCCACTTCTCCAAGTAGAATCCGGGGTACCTGAAAATAAAATTATACTCGCCTAAATCCAGTAAGTGTGTCCTGTTCTTTTTTGTAATCCACGTACTTGGCAAAAAAAACAAACCGCATACCCGATCCACGCACTGAAAGGGGTCCCATGTTTACACATGGGACCCCTTTCCCCGAATGCTGAGACCTCCCGTGACTCCTGTCACAGAGGGTCCCTTCAGCCAATCAGGGAGCGCCACGTCGTGGCACTCTCCTGATTGGCTATGCGCGTCTGAGCTGTCAGACAGCGCATTGCACAGCCGCTCCATTATCTTCAATGGTGGGAACTTTGGAGCGGCTGTGCAATGCGCACGACACTTTCACGGTGTGTGTGTGTCTTTTTTTATTTGGGGTTTTTTTTTCAGTAGAACTACAGTTACCAGCGGGCCCGTTTCCCCCCTGATGCTGGTACTTGTGGTTCTCCAAGTACCAGCTTGCGGGGAGGCTTGCTGGGACTTGTAGTTCTGCTGCAAAAAACAATATTCTTTTCTTTGACGCAAGGCTATCAGCCCCCCATCCGCAGCCCATGGATGGGGGGACAGCCTCGGGCTTCACCCCTCGCCCTTGGGTGGCTGGAGGGGAAGACCCCTTGATTTAAGGGGTCCCCACTCCTCCAGGGTACCCCGGCCAGGGGTGACTAGTTGGGGATTTAATGCCACGGCCGCAGGGACCGATATAAAAGTGTCCCCTGGCTGTGGCGTTAACTCTCCAGCTAGTGGAGCCCGGTGCTGGTGTTAAAAATACGGGGGACCCCTACGTCTTTTGTCCCTCGTATTTTTTGCACCAGGACCGGACGCAGAGCCCGGTGCTGGTTCTAAAAATACGGGGTATCCCCTGTCAATTTTTTCCCCGTATTTTTACAACCAGGACCGGCTCAAAGAGCCCGAGGCTGGTTATGCTTAGGAGGGGGGGGACCCCATGCATTTTTTTTCAGGATTTTAACCCATTCCCACCCCTTCCCACTGAAAACCATGCTCTCTCTATTAGTCAGTTAAAAAAAAATTATCATTTTAAAAATATATAAATAATACTTGTGTCTCCTAATAGACAAACCAAGTACATAATCCCTTCTAATATAAATAGATATACTATTAGCAATAAAAAAAACACAAAAAAACAAACATGTTTTTAAAATTTTTTATTAGATTCCGCCAGCAAAGTGAGGCGGAATGAAATTTGACGAAATTACTGTCGAAAAGCACTGTTGTCGAATCGACATTCTTCAATTGAATATACTTTTGTCGAAATGCCGCATTTTTACCACTGCAGACATGTCGAATTTAAAAAATGTCGAATTGCAAAAAGTCGAATCTGAAACGTACGTTTTTTTGTCGAAAAGTACTGTATTGCGTTGTCGAATCCAATTCGACATGTTTTTTTGACGAAAATGCCCCGTTTTTCGACTTTCGCAGCAATTCGACCGCAATTGCATATACCCCATAGAGTAGTCTGTATTTCACTGCAGAATGTTGCTGGTATAAACGATTTTTAGATACCATGTAACAAGCTCAATTAGCCTGTATTGCATTCAGGCTGCTTTGCATTCCCCTCCCAGCTGGTTCTCTCACTTACAGCCTTATCTGGAGTCCGTGGGCGGTATGTTCAATATGCTCACCCAATTCCCCTTAGCACCGGGGGTTCCTAGTTGTAAGGCCAGCCGGCCTCATGCCTCAGCAGATTCCTCAGTGTCCAGTGATCTCCCTCCTCTCTCCTTCATTTAAATACTCACTAGTGCGGTTTCCACATGCGCAGTGTACAAGCGGGTCAAACCTCTTTCCTATTGTGCTTTACTGCACATGCTCACAGTGGTCTTTAATACATTCTAGTTATTTAAAAACAAAAACAAAATAGTTATGTGACAATATAAACTTTATGGAATCCAATATAAAGACACGTAGAGGGTCCGAGGTATCACCCTGCTTTAGATAATGGTCCACCGCTAGGAAACCCTTATGCGGAATATTTAAATACAGCGACTCCATGTCGCATGTTAACAAATAATAATTTTTCCATGTAACTCCATTTATAATATTCAGAAAATGTTGTGCGTATTTTATATGTGACCTTAGACCCTCCACGTGTCCCTGTAAGTCGGGATCAACAAAAAATGATAAATTATTTGTCAGTGACCCTACACCCGAAATTATAGGTCACCCTGGTGGATTTGTAAGTGTCTTGTGTATTTTTGGTAAATAATAAAACGTTATTTTAAATTAAATATTTCTCTAGATATAGAGCCGTATTCAAAAGCCGTATTCAGCAGATCACTATATTGTTTCTGGAAAAGGACGGTGGGGCTAGAATCCGTGGTGTGGACTAAAAACAAGAATATATAAGGAAATGGCATGGTTGCCAATGAGAATTTAAAAAAAATATATATGTATATACAGAAAAACCTGCTTTGAGAATTTTTATTTATATATATAACAGAGTTTAGAGAGGAAATATGAAAGAG
This sequence comes from Pseudophryne corroboree, assembly GCF_028390025.1. NCBI lineage: Eukaryota > Metazoa > Chordata > Amphibia > Anura > Myobatrachidae > Pseudophryne > Pseudophryne corroboree. Next base: position 704,365,474 of record NC_086445.1, read on the forward strand.
AATAAGTATAAAGGGATTTAGGATGTATCATGTATATTTATACTGTTTGTCCACTAGATGATGGTGGAGTAGTAGGAATTGAATGTGAACAACGCCAATGTAGGGATTGGTCTTTTTATGTGAAATTATTTGTTTAAGTTATGTGTAAGTAGATTAAGGAAGTTTTATATATATTTTATGCTCCTGAAAATAGAATTATGGAAATAGAAGTAATATACTAATAATGCTGCTTTAATCCGTATCGATATGTACTAAGAAGGAGGTTTAAATAACTAGAAAGTATTAAAGACCAATGTGCGCATGTACAGTAAAGCACAATAGGAAAGAGGTTTGACCCGCTTGTACACTGCGCATGTGGGAACCGCGCTAGCGAGTATTTAAATGAAGGAGAGAGGAGGGAGAATTACTGGACACTGAGGAAGCCGCTGACGCATGATGGTAGGCGGGGAAATGCGTCTGTTTATTACGATCTCCACGAACGGATCACAGCTTGTTATATAGCATTTTTTTCATCAGCCAGCCTGACAGCTTGAAGCCCCTTTGCTAAGGGGAATTGGGGAGAGCATATTAAACATACCGCCCACGACTCCAGATAAGGCTGTAAGTGAGAGAACCAGCCGGGAGGGGAATGCAAAGCAGCCTGAACGAACTACAGGCTAATTGAGCTTGTTACATGGTATCTAAAAATCGTTTATATCAGCAATGTTGTGCAGTGAAATATGGACTGCTCTATATGAGGAAAGTTGTAATAATGCATGAATTGCCTGAATGCTAGCTAAATACTCACGTGTGTGAGAAGGCATAGACTGCTACATTTTTAACAATATATCAGTGCATGAATTGCTTAGATACTAACAAAAGTTGCAAAGTAAAGGCTTTTTACATGTATGAGAAGGCACAGACTGCTACATTTTTGCATGAACTGCTTGGATACTAACAAAAGTTGCAAATTAAAAAAGCTTACTACAAGATTTTTTGTATTTCCACTAAAGCTATATAAAGATACATGGACAATCAAAGTATATATTTCTCTAACGTCCTAAGTGGATGCTGGGGACTCCGTCAGGACCATGGGGAATAGCGGCTCCGCAGGAGACAGGGCACAAAAATAAAGCTTTAGGATCAGGTGGTGTGCACTGGCTCCTCCCCCTATGACCCTCCTCCAAGCCTCAGTTAGGTTTTTGTGCCCGTCCGAGCAGGGTGCAATCTAGGTGGCTCTCCTAAAGAGCTGCTTAGAAAAAGTTTTTTAGGTTTTTTATTTTCAGTGAGTCCTGCTGGCAACAGGCTCACTGCATCGAGGGACTTAGGGGAGAGAATTTCAACTCACCTGCGTGCAGGATGGATTGGATTCTTAGGCTACTGGACACCATTAGCTCCAGAGGGAGTCGGAACACAGGTCTCACCCTGGGGTTCGTCCCGGAGCCGCGCCGCCGACCCCCCTTACAGATGCTGAAGATTGAAGGTCCGGAAACAGGCGGCAGAAGGCTCTTCAGTCTTCATGAAGGTAGCGCACAGCACTGCAGCTGTGCGCCATTGTTGTCACACACTTCACACCAGACGGTCACGGAGGGTGCAGGGCGCTGCTGGGGGCGCCCTGGGCAGCAATATATAATACCTTTTATGGCAAAAGAATACATCACATATAGCCATTGAGGCTATATGTATGTATTTAACCCATGCCAAATGTCTAAAACTCCGGGAGAAAAGCCCGCCGGAATAGGGGGCGGGGCTTATTCTCCTCAGCACACAGCGCCATTTTCCTGCTCAGCTCCGCTGTGAGGAAGGCTCCCAGGACTCTCCCCTGCACTGCACTACAGAAACAGGGTAAAACAGAGAGGGGGGGCATATTTTGGCGATATTTTTATATATTTAAGCGGCTATAAGGAACAACACTTATATAGGGTTGTTCCCATATATATTATAGCGCTTGGGTGTGTGCTGGCAAACTCTCCCTCTGTCTCCCCAAAGGGCTAGTGGGGTCCTGTCTTCGATAAGAGCATTCCCTGTGTGTCTGCTGTGTGTCGGTACGTGTGTCTCGACATGTATGAGGACGATGTTGGCGTGGAGGCAGAGCAATTGCCGATAATGGTGATGTCACCCCCCAGGGAGTCGACACCGGAATGGATGGCTTTGTTTATGGAATTACGTGATAATGTCAGCACATTACAAAAATCAGTTGACGACATGAGACGGCCGGCAAACCAGTTAGTACCTGCCCAGGCGTCTCAGACACCGTCAGGGGCTGTAAAGCGCCCTTTACCTCAGTCGGTCGACACAGACCCAGACACAGACACTGAATCTAGTGTCGACGGTGATGAAACAAACGTATTTTCAAGTAGGGCCACACGTTATATGATCACGGCAATGAAGGAGGCTTTGCATATCTCTGATACTACAAGTACCACAAAAAGGGGTATTATGTGGGGGGTGAAAAAACTACCTGTAGTTTTTCCTGAATCAGAGGAATTAAATGATGTATGTGATGAAGCGTGGGTTAACCCAGATAGAAAAATGCTAATTTCAAAAAAGTTATTAGCATTATACCCTTTCCCGCCAGAGGTTAGGGCGCGCTGGGAAACACCCCCTAGGGTGGATAAGGCGCTCACACGCTTATCAAAACAAGTGGCGTTACCGTCTCCTGATACGGCCGCCCTCAAGGATCCAGCAGATAGGAGGCTGGAAACTACCTTAAAAAGTATATACACACATACTGGTGTTATACTGCGACCAGCCATCGCCTCAGCCTGGATGTGCAGTGCTGGGGTCGTCTGGTTGGATTCCCTGACTGAAAATATTGATACCCTGGATAGGGACAGTATTTTATTGACTATAGAGCAATTAAAGGATGCTTTCCTTTATATGCGAGATGCGCAGAGAGATATTTGCACTCTGGCATCGAGAGTAAATGCGATGTCCATATCTGCCAGAAGGAGTTTATGGACGCGACAGTGGTCAGGTGATGCGGATTCCAAACGACATATGGAAGTATTGCCGTATAAAGGGGAGGAATTATTTGGCGTCGGTCTATCGGATCTGGTGGCTACGGCAACTGCCGGAAAATCCACTTTTTTACCTCAGACCCCCTCCCAACAAAAAAAGACACCGTCTTTTCAGCCGCAGTCCTTTCGTTCCTATAAGAACAAGCGGACAAAAGGACAGTCATATCTGCCTCGGGGCAGAGGAAGGGGTAAGAGAGGGCAGCAAGCAGCCCCTGCCCAGGAACAGAAGCCCTCCCAGGGTTCTGCAAAGCCCTCAGCATGACGCTGGGGCCTTACAAGCGGACTCAGGAACGGTGGGGGGTCGACTCAAGAATTTCAGCGCACAGTGGGCTTGCTCACAGGTGGACCCCTGGATTCTGCAGGTAGTATCTCAGGGTTACAGGTTGGAATTCGAGAAGTCTCCCCCTCGCCGGTTCCTAAAGTCTGCTTTGCCAACGTCTCCCTCAGACAGGGCGACGGTATTGGAAGCCATTCACAAGCTGTTTGCTCAGCAGGTGATAGTCAAGGTACCCCTCCTACAACAGGGAAAGGGGTATTACTCCACGCTATTTGTGGTACCGAAGCCGGACGGCTCGGTAAGACCTATTCTAAATCTCAAATCTTTGAACCTGTACATACAAAAATTCAAGTTCAAGATGGAGTCACTCAGAGCAGTGATAGCGAATCTGGAAGAAGGGGACTTTATGGTGTCCCTGGACATAAAGGACGCTTACCTGCATGTCCCAATTTGCCCTTCACATCAAGGGTACCTCAGGTTCGTGGTGCAAAACTGTCATCATCAGTTTCAGACGCTGCCGTTTGGATTGTCCACGGCACCTCGGGTCTTTACCAAGGTAATGGCCGAAATGATGATCCTTCTACGAAGAAGAGGCGTATTAATTATCCCTTACTTGGACGATCTCCTGATAAGGGCAAGATCCAGAGAACAGCTGGAAGACGGAGTAGCACTAACCCAACTAGTGCTGCAACAACACGGGTGGATTCTGAATTTTCCAAAATCTCAGTTGACCCCGACGACACGTCTGCTATTCCTGGGAATGATTCTGGACACGGTTCAGAAAAAGGTGTTTCTTCCGGAGGAGAAAGCCAAGGAGTTATCCGAACTTGTCAGGAACCTCCTAAAACCAGGGACAGTGTCTGTACATCAATGCACAAGAGTCCTGGGAAAGATGGTGGCTTCTTACGAAGCGATTCCATTCGGCAGATTCCACGCACGAACTTTTCAGTGGGATCTGCTGGACAAATGGTCCGGATCGCATCTGCAGATGCATCAGCGGATAACCTTATCGCCACGGACAAGGGTGTCTTTTCTGTGGTGGTTGCAGAGTGCTCATCTGTTAGAAGGCCGCAGATTCGGCATACAGGACTGGGTCCTGGTGACCACGGATGCCAGTCTGAGAGGCTGGGGAGCGGTCACACAAGGAAGAAACTTCCAGGGAGTATGGTCAAGCCTGGAGATGTCTCTTCACATAAATATACTGGAGCTAAGAGCGATTTACAATGCTCTAAGTCTGGCAAAACCCCTGCTTCAGGGTCAGCCGGTGTTGATCCAGTCGGACAACATCACGGCAGTCGCCCACGTAAACAGACAGGGCGGCACAAGAAGCAGGACAGCAATGGCAGAAGCTGCAAGGATTCTTCGCTGGGCGGAAGATCATGTGATAGCACTGTCAGCAGTATTCATTCCGGGAGTGGACAACTGGGAAGCAGACTTCCTCAGCAGACACGATTTACACCCGGGAGAGTGGGGACTTCATCCAGAAGTCTTCCACATGATTGTGAACCGTTGGGAAAAACCAATGGTGGATATGATGGCGTCCCGCCTCAACAAAAAACTGGACAGGTATTGCGCCAGGTCAAGAGATCCTCAGGCAATAGCTGTGGACGCTCTGGTAACACCGTGGGTGTTCCAGTCAGTGTATGTGTTCCCTCCTCTGCCTCTCATACCAAAAGTACTGAGAATTATACGGCAAAAGGGAGTAAGAACGATACTAGTGGCTCCGGATTGGCCAAGAAGAACTTGGTACCTGGAACTTCAAGAGATGCTCACGGAGGATCCGTGGCCTCTACCTCTAAGACAGGACCTGCTTCAGCAGGGACCGTGTCTATTCCAAGACTTACCGCGGCTGCGTTTGACGGCATGGCGGTTGACCGCCGAATTCTAAAGGAAAAAGGCATTCCGGAAGAGGTCATTCCTACACTGGTAAAGGCCAGGAAGGAGGTGACTGCACAACATTATCACCGCATTTGGAGGAAATATGTTGCGTGGTGTGAGGCCAGGAAGGCCCCCACGGAGGAATTTCAACTGGGTCGATTCCTACATTTCCTGCAAACAGGATTGTCTATGGGCCTCAAATTGGGGTCCATTAAGGTTCAAATTTCGGCCCTGTCGATTTTCTTCCAGAAAGAATTGGCTTCAGTTCCTGAAGTCCAGACTTTTGTAAAAGGAGTACTACATATACTGCCCCCGGTTGTGCCCCCAGTGGCACCGTGGGATCTTAATGTAGTCTTGGATTTTCTCAAATCCCATTGGTTTGAGCCGCTCAAATCAGTGGAGCTGAAGTATCTCACATGGAAAGTAACCATGCTACTGGCCCTGGCTTCAGCCAGGAGAGTATCAGAATTGGCGGCTTTATCATATAAGAGCCCATATCTGAATTTCCATACGGACAGGGCAGAACTGCGGACGCGTCCTCATTTTCTGCCTAAGGTGGTGTCAGCGTTTCACCTGAACCAGCCTATTGTGGTGCCTGCGGCTACTAACGAGTTGGAGGATTCCAAGTTGTTGGACGTGGTCCGGGCATTGAAAATATATATATTTCAAGAACGGCGGGAGTCAGAAAGTCTGACTCACTGCTTATATTGTATGCACCCAACAAGATGGGTGCTCCTGCTTCTAAGCAGACGATTGCTCGTTGGATTTGTAGCACAATTCAACTTGCACATTCTGTGGCAGGCTTGCCACAACCTAAATCTGTCAAGGCCCATTCCACAAGGAAAGTGGGCTCATCCTGGGCGGCTGCCCGGGGAGTCTCGGCATTACAACTCTGCTGAGCTGCTACTTGGTCAGGGACAAATACGTTTGCAAAATTCTACAAATTTGATACCCTGGCTGAGGAGGACCTTGAGTTCTCTCATTCGGTGCTGCAGAGTCATCCGCACTCTCCCGCCCGTTTGGGAGCTTTGGTATAATCCCCATGGTCCTGACGGAGTCCCCAGCATCCACTTAGGACGTTAGAGAAAATAAGAATTTACTTACCGATAATTCTATTTCTCGTAGTCCGTAGTGGATGCTGGGCGCCCATCCCAAGTGCGGATTGTCTGCAATACTTGTACATAGTTATTGTTACAAAAAAATCGGGTTGTTATTTGTTGTGAGCCGTCTGTTCAGAGGCTCCTACGTTTGTCATACTGTTAACTGGGTTCAGATCACAAGTTATACGGTGTGATTGGTGTGGCTGGTATGAGTCTTACCCGGGGTTCAATATCCTTCCTTATTGTGTACGCTCGTCCGGGCACAGTATCCTAACTGAGGCTTGGAGGAGGGTCATAGGGGGAGGAGCCAGTGCACAACACCTGATCCTAAAGCTTTATTTTTGTGCCCTGTCTCCTGCGGAGCCGCTATTCCCCATGGTCCTGACGGAGTCCCCAGCATCCACTACGGACTACGAGAAATAGAATTATCGGTAAGTAAATTCTTATTATTTGAAGCAGCTGAGAACATACATTGATGGTTCATGCAATTAAGTAAATGTATGGTTAATGTTCCATATGTTTTAAGGATATAAGAGGAGCAATTTTATTGTATTGTATATGGGGGGGGGGGGGTTCTCCCTTTTTTTTTTAATATGGTTTTTAATGTTTATATGATACTGACCAGTATCAATATGATGTATGTTGATTATTTTTCTGTATATTAAAATTTACATCAGATTGAAGTAGCACATTCTCATTGTTGCATACATTTTTTTTTGCTTAGATATTAAGGGGTTATAACCAATTACTCTTGAGATTTGCTGCCTTCAGTACTGTTCAATCATAGCGCCTGGAGATTTTGGTTAGCTGTTGGAGAACATTGTCCTCTCAACTACTCCTGGATCATGGGTGGATTCTGAACCTACCAAAATCTCACTTAGAACCAAAGCAGAGGCTTCAGTTCCTGGTAATGATACTGGACACAGAGTCTCAGAAAGTTTTTCCTTCCCTTGGAAAAGGCAATGGTAATCCAGTCGATGGTTTGGGCCATCTTGAAACCGACCCGAATCTCAGTGCATCTCTGCATACGCCTTCTGGGGAAAATGGGGGCTTATTATGAAGCAATTCAGTACGAAAGGTTTCATGCGAGGCCCTTCCAGCTGGATCTGTTGGACAAATGGTCTGGATCGCATCTTCACATGCACCAGAGGATTCGTCTGTCACCATAAGCCAGGATCTCCCTCCTGTGGTGGCTACGGACTTCTCACCTACTCGAGGGTTGGAGGTACGGGATTCAGAATTGGATTCTGCTAACCACAGACGCAAGCCTCCGATGTTGGGGAATTCAGTTTCAAGGAAGATGGTTGAGTCAGGAAGTCGTCCTTCCAATGAACATTCTGGATCTTAGGGCTATCTACAACGCCTTTCTGCAGGCCTCATTTCTTCTTTAGAATCGGGCCATTCAGATCCGGTCGGACAGTGTGAGGGCGGTGACGTACATAAACCGACAGGGCGTAACGAAAAGCAGAGCCGCAATGTCAGAGGTGTCGAGAATTCTCCTCTGGCCGGAAAAACCCGCCGTGGCGTTGTTGGCGATCTTTATTCTGGGAGTAGACAACTGGGAAGTAGATTTCCTCAGCAGACATGATCTGACAACTCTGTAGGTTTACCAGCTGGTGTACGGGTTTCCTCCCATTCCTCTGAACCCAATAATTCTAAAAAGAATAAAAATGAAAAAGGTTCAAGGAATCCTCATTGCTCCAGACTGGCTGCGAAGGGCCTGGTATGCAGAGCTTCTCGAGATGCTGATCAAAGATCCGTGGCCTCTACCTCTCCGAGAGGATCTTCTGCAGCAGGGCCCGTTTGTCTGTCAAGACTTACCATGGTTACGTGTAATGGTATGGATGTTGAATGGTTGATTCTAGCCAAGAGAAGGATTCCTGACAAGGTCATCCCGACTATTATCCAAGACAGAAAGGGGGTAATGTCTAAACATTACCATCGTATTTGGAAAAAATGTCTCTTGGTGTGAGAACAGACAATATTCTGCTGTGGAATTTCATTTGGGACGTTTCCTGCTTTTTCTGCAGTCGGGAGTTGACGTGGGCCTTCGCCTAGGCTCCATTAAAGTTGAGATTTCGGCCTTATCTATTTTCTTTCAAAAACAATTGGCTTCTGTCCCTGAGGTCCAGACTTTCTTAAAAGGTGTTCTGCCCTTACAGCCTTCCTTTGTGCCTCCTACGGCACTTTGGGATCTCAATTTGGTGCTGCAGTTCCTTCAATCGGACTGGTTTGAACCGTTGCAGGAGATAGACGTAAAGTTCCTTACGTGGAAGACCGCCACACTGTTGGCCTTGACTTCAGCAAGACGTGTGTCGGAGCTTGGGGTGTTGTTTCACAAGAGCCCCTACTTTAATTTTTTTCCATGAGGACAGAGCTGAACTCAGGATTCGTCAGCAATTTCTTCTTAAGGTGGTTTTCGCGTTTCACATCAACCAACCTATTGTGGTTCCGGCTGTTACGGACGCCTCTGCTACTTCAAAATCTTTAAATGTCGTAAGGGCTTTGAAGAGGACAGCTTGTCACAGAAAATCGGACTCGCTATTCGTTCTTTGTTCCAAATAAAATTGGGTATCCTGCTTCGAAGCAGTCGATTGCACGCTGGATCAGGCTCACTACCCAGCATGTTTATTCCACGACAGGTTTGCCGATTCTGAAATCTGCTCAAGACCACTCTTAATAGGTTGGTGGGTTCCTCTAAGGCTGCTGCCCGGGGTGTCTTGTCTTTACAGCCCTGCCGAGCAGCTACTTGGTCGGTGTCAAACACGTTTGCAAAATTTTACAAGTTCGATACTTTGGCCCCTGAGGACCTTCAGTTTGGTCAATCAGTTCTCCAGGAATCTCTGCACTTTCCCACCCAGTTTGGGAGCTTTGGTACTTCCCCATGGTACTAAATTGATTCCCAGTATCCCCTAGGACGTAAGAGAAAATAGGATTTTAATAACCTACCGGTAAATCCTTTTCTCTAACGTCCTAGTGGATGCTGGGGACTCCGTCAGGACCATGGGGATTAGCGGCTCCGCAGGAGACAGGGCACAAAAATAAAGCTTTAGGATCAGGTGGTGTGCACTGGCTCCTCCCCCTATGACCCTCCTCCAAGCCTCAGTTAGGTTTTTGTGCCCGTCCGAGCAGGGTGCAATCTAGGTGGCTCTCCTAAAGAGCTGCTTAGAAAAAGTTTTTAGTTTTTTTATTTTCAGTGAGTCCTGCTGGCAACAGGCTCACTGCATCGAGGGACTTAGGGGAGAGAAGTCAACTCACCTGCGTGCAGGATGGATTGGCTTCTTAGGCTACTGGACACCATTAGCTCCAGAGGGATCGAACACAGGCCCAGCCATGGAGTCCGGTCCCGGAGCCGCGCCGCCGACCCCCCTTGCAGATGCCGAAGATGGAAGAGGTCCAGAAGCAGGCGGCAGAAGACTTTTCAGTCTTCCTGAGGTAGCGCACAGCACTGCAGCTGTGCGCCATTGTTGTCAGCACACTTCACACAGCGGTCACGGAGGGTGCAGGGCGCTGGGGGGGCGCCCTGGGCAGCAATGTATAATACCTTTTTATGGCTAAAAAATACATCACATATAGCCCTTGAGGCTATATGGATGTATTTAACCCCTGCCAGATCTCACAAACTCCGGAGAAGAGCCCGCCGAAATAGGGGACGGGGCTTATTCTCCTCAGCACACAGCGCCATTTTCCTGCTCAGCTCCGCTGTGAGGAAGGCTCCCAGGACTCTCCCCTGCACTGCACTACAGAAACAGGGTAAAACAGAGAGGGGGGGCACTTTTTTTGGCGATATTACTATATTTAAGCTGCTATAAGGATACAACACTTATATAGGGTTGTTCCCATATATATTATAGCGCTTGGGTGTGTGCTGGCAAACTCTCCCTCTGTCTCCCCAAAGGGCTAGTGGGGTCCTGTCTTCAATAGAGCATTCCCTGTGTGTCTGCTGTGTGTCGGTACGTGTGTGTCGACATGTATGAGGACGATGTTGGTGTGGAGGCAGAGCAATTGCCGGTAATGGTGATGTCACCCCCCAGGGAGTCGACACCGGAATGGATGGCTTTGTTTATGGAATTACGTGATAATGTCAGCACATTACAAAAATCAGTTGACGACATGAGACGGTTGGAAAACCAGTTAGTACCTGCCCAGGCGTCTCAGACACCGTCAGGGGCTGTAAAACGCCCTTTACCTCAGTCGGTCGACACAGACCCAGACACGGACACTGAATCTAGTGTCGACGGTGAAGAAACAAACGTATTTTCCAGTAGGGCCACACGTTATATGATCACGGCAATGATGGAGGCTTTGCATATCTCTGATACTACAAGTACCACAAAAAGGGGTATTATGTGGGGGGTGAAAAAACTACCTGTAGTTTTTCCTGAATCAGAGGAATTGAATGATGTATGTGATGAAGCGTGGGTTAACCCAGATAGAAAAGTGCTAATTTCAAAAAAGTTATTGGCATTATACCCTTTCCCGCCAGAGGTTAGGGCGCGCTGGGAAACACCCCCTAAGGTGGATAAGGCGCTCACACGCTTATCAAAACAAGTGGCGTTACCGTCTCCTGATACGGCCGCCCTCAAGGATCCAGCTGATAGGAGGCTGGAAACTACCCTAAAAAGTATATACACACATACTGGTGTTATACTGCGACCAGCCATCGCCTCAGCCTGGATGTGCAGTGCTGGGGTGGTCTGGTTGGATTCCCTGACTGAAAATATTGATACCCTGGATAGGGACAGTATTTTACAGACTTTAGAGCAATTAAAGGATGCTTTTCTTTATATGCGAGATGCTCAGAGGGATATTTGCACTCTGGCATCGAGAGTAAGTGCGATGTCCATATCTGCCAGAAGAAGTTTATGGACACGACAGTGGTCAGGTGATGCGGATTCCAAACGGCATATGGAAGTATTGCCGTATAAAGGGGAGGAATTATTTGGCGTCGGTCTATCGGATTTGGTGGCCACGGCAACTGCCGGGAAATCCACCTTTTTACCTCAGACCCCCTCCCAACAGAAAAAGACACCGTCTTTTCAGCCGCAGTCCTTTCGGTCCTATAAGAAGCGGGCAAAAGGACAGTCATATCTGCCCCGAGGCAGAGGAAAGGGTAAGAGAGGGCAGCAAGCAGCTCCTTCCCAGGAACAGAAGCCCTCCGCGGGTTCTGCAAAGCCCTCAGCATGACGCTGGGGCTTTACAAGCGGACTCAGGAACGGTGGGGGGTCGACTCAAGAATTTCAGCGCGCAGTGGGCTTGCTCACAGGTGGACCCCTGGATCCTGCAGGTAGTATCTCAGGGTTACAGGTTGGAATTCGAGAAGTCTCCCCCTCGCCGGTTCCTAAAGTCTGCTTTGCCAACGTCTCCCTCAGACAGGGCGACGGTATTGGAAGCCATTCACAAGCTGTTTTCTCAGCAGGTGATAGTCAAGGTACCCCTCCTACAACAGGAAAAGGAGTATTACTCCACGCTATTTGTGGTACCGAAGCCGGACGGCTCGGTAAGACCTATTCTAAATCTGAAATCTTTGAACCTGTACATACAAAAATTCAAGTTCAAGATGGAATCACTCAGAGCAGTGATAGCGAATCTGGAAGAAGGGGACTTTATGGTGTCCCTGGACATAAAAGATGCTTACCTGCATGTCCCAATTTGCCCTTCACATCAAGGGTACCTCGGGTTCGTGGTGCAAAACTGTCATTATCAGTTTCAGACGCTGCCGTTTGGATTGTCCACGGCACCTCGGGTCTTTACCAAGGTAATGGCCGAAATGATGATTCTTCTGCGAAGAAGAGGCGTATTAATTATCCCTTACTTGGACGATCTCCTGATAAGGGCAAGGTCCAGAGAACAGCTGGAGGACGGAGTAGCACTAACCCAAGTAGTGCTGCAACAACACGGGTGGATTCTGAATTTTCCAAAATCTCAGTTGACCCCAACAACACGTCTGCTGTTCCTGGAAATGATTCTGGACACGGTTCAGAAAAAGGTGTTTCTTCCGGAGGAGAAAGCCAAGGAGTTATCCGAACTTGTCAGGAACCTCCTAAAACCAGGAAAAGTGTCTGTGCATCAATGCACAAGAGTCCTGGGAAAGATGGTGGCTTCTTACGAAGCAATCCCATTCGGCAGATTCCACGCACGAACTTTTCAGTGGGATCTGCTGGACAAATGGTCCGGATCGCATCTGCAGATGCATCAGCGGATAACCTTATCGCCACGGACAAGGGTGTCTCTTCTGTGGTGGTTGCAGAGTGCTCATCTGTTAGAAGGCCGCAGATTCGGCATACAGGACTGGGTCCTGGTGACCACGGATGCCAGTCTGAGAGGCTGGGGAGCGGTCACACAGGGAAGAAACTTCCAGGGAGTATGGTCAAGCCTGGAGATGTCTCTTCACATAAATATACTGGAGCTAAGAGCGATTTACAATGCTCTAAGCCTGGCAAAACCCCTGCTTCAGGGTCAGCCGGTGTTGATCCAGTCGGACAACATCACGGCAGTCGCCCACGTAAACAGACAGGGCGGCACAAGAAGCAGGAGAGCAATGGCAGAAGCTGCAAGGATTCTTCGCTGGGCGGAAGATCATGTGATAGCACTGTCAGCAGTGTTCATTCCGGGAGTGGACAACTGGGAAGCAGACTTCCTCAGCAGACACGATCTACACCCGGGAGAGTGGGGACTTCATCCAGAAGTCTTCCACATGATTGTGAACCGTTGGGAAAAACCAAAGGTGGATATGATGGCGTCTCGCCTCAACAAAAAACTGGACAGGTATTGCGCCAGGTCAAGAGACCCTCAGGCAATAGCTGTGGACGCTCTGGTAACACCGTGGGTGTTTCAGTCAGTGTATGTGTTTCCTCCTCTGCCTCTCATACCCAAAGTACTGAGAATTATACGGCAAAGGGGAGTAAGAACGATACTCGTGGCTCCGGATTGGCCAAGAAGAACTTGGTACCCGGAACTTCAGGAGATGCTCACGGAAAATCCGTGGCCTCTACCTCTAAGACGGGACCTGATTCAGCAGGGACCGTGTCTATTCCAAGACTTACCGCGGCTGCGTTTGACGGCGTGGCGGTTGAACGCCGAATTCTAAGGGAAAAAGGCATTCCAGAAGAGGTCATTCCTACACTGGTTAAAGCCAGGAAGGAGGTGACTGCACAACATTATCACCGCATTTGGAGAAAATATGTTGCGTGGTGTGAGGCCAGGAAGGCCCCCACGGAGGAATTTCAATTGGGTCGATTCCTACATTTCCTGCAAACAGGATTGTCTATGGGCCTCAAGTTGGGGTCCATTAAGGTTCAAATTTCGGCCCTGTCGATTTTCTTCCAGAAAGAATTGGCTTCAGTTCCTGAAGTCCAGACTTTTGTAAAAGGAGTACTACATATACAGCCCCGGTTGTGCCCCCAGTGGCTCCGTGGGACCTTAATGTAGTTTTGGATTTTCTCAAATCCCATTGGTTTGAGCCACTCAAATCGGCGGATTTGAAATATCTTACATGGAAAGTAACCATGCTACTGGCCCTGGCTTCAGCCAGGAGAGTGTCAGAATTGGCGGCTTTATCGTATAAAAGCCCATATCTGATTTTCCATTCGGACAGGGCAGAACTGCGGACGCGTCCTCATTTTCTGCCTAAGGTGGTGTCAGCGTTTCACCTGAACCAGCCTATTGTGGTGCCTGCGGCTACTAGCGATTTGGAGGATTCCAAGTTGCTGGACGTTGTCAGGGCATTGAAAATATATATTTCAAGGACGGCTGGAGTCAGAAAATCTGACTCGCTGTTTATACTGTATGCACCCAACAAGCTGGGTGCTCCTGCTTCTAAGCAGACGATTGCTCGTTGGATTTGTAGCACAATTCAACTTGCACATTCTGTGGCAGGCCTGCCACAGCCTAAATCTGTCAAGGCCCATTCCACAAGGAAGGTGGGCTCATCCTGGGCGGCTGCCCGAGGGGTCTCGGCATTACAACTCTGCCGAGCAGCTACGTGGTCGGGGGAGAACACGTTTGTAAAATTCTACAAATTTGATACCCTGGCTAAAGAGGACCTGGAGTTCTCTCATTCGGTGCTGCAGAGTCATCCGCACTCTCCCACCCGTTTGGGAGCTTTGGTATAATCCCCATGGTCCTGACGGAGTCCCCAGCATCCACTAGGACGTTAGAGAAAATAAGATTTTACTTACCGATAAATCTATTTCTCGTAGTCCGTAGTGGATGCTGGGCGCCCATCCCAAGTGCGGATTGTCTGCAATACTTGTACATAGTTATTGTTACAAAAAAATCGGGTTCTTGTTGTGAGCCGTCTGTTCAGAGGCTCCTACGTTGTCATACTGTTAACTGGGTTCAGATCACAAGTTGTACGGTGTGATTGGTGTGGCTGGTATGAGTCTTACCCGGGATTCAAAATCCTTCCTTATTGTGTACGCTCGTCCGGGCACAGTATCCTAACTGAGGCTTGGAGGAGGGTCATAGGGGGAGGAGCCAGTGCACACCACCTGATCCTAAAGCTTTATTTTTGTGCCCTGTCTCCTGCGGAGCCGCTAATCCCCATGGTCCTGACGGAGTCCCCAGCATCCACTACGGACTACGAGAAATAGATTTATCGGTAAGTAAAATCTTATTTTCTCGTACTCCATAGGGGATACTGGGCGCCCGCCCGGTGCTTTGTTCTTCCTGCTGTTACTTAGTTATGTAATGGTGTTTGGCTCTGCTATTGCTGTCCCTGTTTGCAAGTTTGGTTTGCATGGCTTTCCTCTTGTTCTGGTTGTGCTGGTTCGAATTCTCACCACTTTCCTTTTCTATATCCTTCTCTCAAAGTATGTCCGTATCCTCGGGCATAGTTTCTAGACTGAGTCTGGTAGGAGGGGCATAGAGGGAGGAGCCAGCACACGCAATCAAACTTCTATAGTGTCCATGACTCCTAGTGGACCCGTCTATACCCCACGGTACTAAATGGATTCCCAGTATCCCCTACGGACTACGAGAAAAGGATTTACCGGTGGGTAATTAAAATCTTTTTTTCTAATTTGGAGGTATTGGT
Organism: Pseudophryne corroboree; assembly: GCF_028390025.1. NCBI lineage: Eukaryota > Metazoa > Chordata > Amphibia > Anura > Myobatrachidae > Pseudophryne > Pseudophryne corroboree. Next base: position 704,380,765 of record NC_086445.1, read on the forward strand.
AGAAATAGGAATTGGGGTGGGTGAATTTCTTCTGAAGTTCAGTGAAGTGTGTGGAACGTTTCTGCAGAGTATGTGGTGAAATCTGGTGATGCCCACTGCTGACCATGTAAAGGCTGTGTAAGAGTTGATCGACCAGGATGAAAAGAGGGGTGATTCCACGAGGTAGTTAGGGGTGAGGAGCAAACGGAGAGGGAGAGTTTACTGGCCAATGAGTCCCAGACTGATAACGTGAGGGGGACAGCTGGTACTGATTGAGCAGTTTCATGTCTATGGTGGTGAGGCAGCCATGGGAGGTAAGAGATAAAGCTAATTGTCACAAGGTCGCTTTCCATGTCAACCCATCTCTTCGTACTCCATGGAGGTTGTCAGGTAACTAGTTGACTAAGTCTGGAGACGTAATATTATTTGGACACCGCAGGATGAGCTCTTCTGCAGGATCTCCCTACGTAAGCAGGGTTTTTTATCGCTCCATATGAATTTACCGTACAGGATTTGAGGAGACGTCAGGACTGGAAGAGGGACTGTAATGGGAAGGGTCTGAAAAAGACATAGTAACTTGGGTAGAACGTTCATCTTAATAGCATTAATACGGCCTATCCACGATATAAGAAGTTTTGTGCAATCGCCCGGAATAAGTGGGGCGATAATTAGCTTCATAAAGGGATATGTAGGATTTGGTCAGAGACACGCCTAGGTACTTTATAGAATCCTAATGCAATGTGAATGGAAGGTTGAACTTGAGAAGATATTTGAGGATTGGGCTGGGATGTGTAAAGGAAGGGCCTCCGACTTGTCATGATTGATCACGTACCCTGATTGGTTGCCATAGAGGTATAGTTCCTACTTTTTTTTTTGGGGGGGGGGGACAAATATATATATTTTTTTTTTTCCCAAACATTGGTCGGCACCATAAAAACACCGGCAACATTGCAACTTTCATTTTGACAGCCCCAGGTACACATTGGGGGGAGTTACTACACTACCCCAGTGGCTGGTATTGTCTGCAGCCGCCGGGTCGGGGTCCTGCCGTGCTGACCAATCGGCAGTGATCAGCAGCACGGCAAACACTGGGGGAAGGTGCCGGAAGGCAGAGGGACCTTTCGGTCCCTCTGACAGCAGCAGCAGGGGGAAGAATCTCCCTTCCCTGCAGCTGCCCACACTGTCTGTCTGACTAGTTGCATCCTGTGCGACCAGATCAGATAAAGCACTTGGGATTAGTCTTCATATTTTGCTAAAGATTTACTGGTTATATATCTCCAGGCTATTGAATTAGGATAAATGTTTACAATGTGTGTTGTCATGTATATGCTATGTCTATATTTTGTGTTACAAGAACATAGTTTAGGACTGATTCTTTGTCAGGTCATGGGTATGAATTATTTCAGCAGTGTAATTAAATTCTAAACTCTGTTTAGGGAAAAACCATCAAAGAAAGTCACAATAGATCTTGTACAAGAAGGTTAGGCCTCCATAAACTGTATGCACTTAATATTGTGGTAAATCAAGTGGACTTTGGGCTCATTTGCAGTCCCCTCACTGCTTTTAATTAACCTTTCCCTGTAATTGATGCAGAGCAGAATTGTGTAAAATCAAGCACAATCTGGGTTTTTTGCCAGTACCATTGCCTCTAGTAAATATGTCCACTTGTCCCTGGATGTAGGATGGATGAAAAGATCACCAGGGCCAACTACAAATTAGTGTAAGTAGCAACGAGCTAACTTACAGACAGTGGTTTCCTATATTTCAGGTAGTAGACATTCTGCTTTCTGACTGTAACTAGATAAACCATCAAGTCTTTATCTAACAGAAGGGATGTGCTTTCCTTACTGAAATATCCAGAATAGTGGTTGGGTATGCGTGACCGCGGGTCAGCATACCTCCGCTGGTATCCCGGCAGCGCAATGGTGCCACAGGTTCTATTCCCGCTCTATGGTGTCGTGGACCCATAGAGTGGGAATAGCCAGGGAATCGGTGGTGGATGTCAGCAAAGGGAGATGACACTTCTTCAGCGGCCCCTCCCCCAGGCCAGGGCGCCAATCTGCTGAGGTCTTCTCACCCTGGGCTGTTCTTCCTTCACCTTATTTCCTCACAGAGACACTGGGCAGCCATTACAGAAGCTCTGCAGTTCTCCAAGAATGCTGGCTTTGGTCTCTCTGTATACCTCTACTTGGAATCAGGTTATACACAGCGCTGCATCCTACCAGCTTTACTAGCTGGAGTAGTTGCTATCCGTGCCCTTTGCAGTTAAATTATATTTTCTGCATTGTATGTGACTTATGCTAGTTCTGCTTTCTGTACTTTTCTCTCTGTACATTATATTGCTTTCCCTGTATCTTTCCTTCTAAATAACCCCTAGATACTGGTGTGAGCAGGGTTTACTTTGCCTCACATTGCAAATAATAGTATTTTTGCAGGCTCATTGTCGCATACTGTCCTTGGCTACACGCTGCACATTACCATATTGTGTGTACTCTCCTTGCAGTTATGTAAAACAAAGACAAGACAACTAAACAAACTGAGGCTCCTACTCTAGTGTTACGTAGGAGCTGTGCAGCGGAGGTTTCACCTCAGGAATTATTACAAGATGGTCAGTTTGCCTTTTATGCTGTACTCTCTGGCCCATCATTTCCAGCAGAGGAGCCTCCTTGGGCCTCATTTTCCAACATGCTGGCAACAATGTCTGACTATATTGCAGCCCTGGCTGTGACTCCCACTATGGGTCCCCCACAGCCATTACAGCCTGATTATCAGCCCATTCCAGCCACACCCGTCCAACCTCCCTGTCTGGACTTATTTTCTAACTCTATACAGAGTCTGGCTGCTTCATTGGCTGCATTCCAAAATATATTGCAGGGTCAGATGACACTACCTGCTTCTACTGCCATCTTGAGTGCTGTGCCATCTTCACAGTCCACTCCACTCTCCGATTCTGCGGAATCTTCTGCTGCAGCAGATCATGCTGAATTCTCTGATGCAGACTCCCCCTCGGGGGAAGAAGAGGTGCAGTCCAAATTTAATGTAGCTGCTTTAGTTAGGGCGGTTAAATTCTCTCTCCAGTTAGAGGATACTGAACCCTAAAGACCTTCTGTGTAAACGCCAAAAAGTAGAAGTGGCTGAGTTCCCACACTATGCTATGAGTGAAGCATGGAAAACTCCTAGCAAACATTTACTGTGCTTAAACGGCTAAACTCTTTTTATCTGTTGTCTACGGCTGATTATACAAAACTGGAATTTCCACCTACTGTGGACACTCATGTGACACATTTAATTAAAAGTTCCATTCTGCCTATTCCGACAGCGTCCTCGCTTAAGGACATACCTGATAGGCACTTGGACACCTGCCTCATATCTTTATATTCACTTACAGCCAGACCTGCTAAAGCCATTGAACAGTTTCACATCTGAGCCTACCACAGAACAAGTGTCACTAATTGCCAACATCAGAGAGGCTGCCTATTACATTGGAGAGACAGCCCTCGATATAGCTCTACTGCCCTGTAAAGCTTTGGCTGCTTCTGTGGTAGCACGCCGCATTGTTTGGCTTTGTTCCTGGAAGGCTAACAAGATTGCCAATAACCTGGCAACTTCTAAAACAGCTTGCCTACTCTTTGCTTCCTCTACGTGGCCTAGGACTTTGTCCTTTCGCCCTCGGGGCAAAGCCAGTGGTTTTCTGTCACAGGTATTTTCTCTCCTTCCTGAAGCATCCTCGCAGACAATTTCCTACCAGTCCACCAGCAAACCTTAGAAAGGCCAAGGCACTGAAGACAGTCATTCACTCCTTACTACAATCGGGTGTCATTATTCCTGTCCCTGTGTCTCAACAGGGCTAGGGGTTGTATTCTACGCTATTTCTCATACGTCCTAGAGGATGCTGGGGATGCTTCAAGAACCATGGGGTATAGACGGGATCCGCAGGAGACATGGGCACTTTAAGACTTTATAAGGGGTGTGAACTGGCTCCTCCCTCTATGCCCCTCCTCCAGACTCCAGTTAGATTCTGTGCCCAGGGAGACTGGTCACACACAGGGGAGCTTGATAATGTCGATATTACCTTAGACCGCAAAGCTATACCTCTAGATACACTATTACCGTGGAGCCGCTATGGCCACTAGACTGAATACACGTGCTATGCACTTTGTACGCTATTTGCGTACAGAGTCCCGCACGTGGTACGTACTTGACGTACACACGCCGCGCTGAGTGTACGGAGTACGCTCAGCGTGCGCACACACAATGGATAGCCTTTAAACCTTGGTAATGATACAATGTAATGATATGCTTACACTTTAAACCTTTAGCAGCAGAGTACTGCAATGATGTAATACCTTTAAACCTTAAGTAGTGCTGGCGATACAAAGTACCCGCAGTGCGTACACCTTATCAATGCTTATACACCGTATACAGATAAATCTACTTTAAAGCCCATGCAGGAAAGTGAAAACACAACACTGATTTGTAGTTGCAACCACAGGGTTCTAAGGCCTCAGTGGATTAATTCCAAAAGGTAAAACAATACAAATCATACACTACAGGCTAACAAGTAAATCTAAACAGAATAATGGCTACAGAGAATGTACATACGTGAGAATGTGCGCAACCCGAGCCGGTCCTCCGCTGGTCATACAGATAGCGTTCAGAGTCTTCTGACCGGCCAGGCAACAATGGTCTTTTTATACACAACATGCATACACAATACAATGGTCACTGTAATCTCATTGTCCATTGGACACAGGGATGTGTCTCTACATTACAGAAAAGGTCATAGGTGGATTTGAATAGGTGGGCGATGTCTTTCCCCAACTGCTCTTGTGGGTGGTATCCTCTGGATTCCCGCCGCATACATAAAATACAGCAAATACAGTTAATGTTCATATTCTACTTTTGTACATAACTATACGCAGGAATAAGCGATCTTTCTCTAACACCGGAATGTTACCCTCAAAATACCCTACAGCTGGATACTAGACATCACCTTCCAACCTTTATCTGACCCTTCCTATCATGCAAAGGCGAATCTCTCTGTCCAGGAACTGTTTAAACTATTAATACTCGCTGACATGGTCTAGGGGAACTATATCTATAATGTACACTATTTGGGTTAAATATGTAATGTTCTGATAACCCTCTATGCACTCACAAACTCTACCGTAAATGCGCATACCACGCGTTAAGGCGCATGGCCGTGAAAAGCTCAGTTACGCAAATTGCGGATATGCGCACGCACGGCAGAGCCAGTGCACGCGCAGCGGGTATGTGCATGGGGTTAGTACAAAGCATATGCATTACAATATTTTTCGACTTTTTAACAGTCCACCCTTTGGCAGTCAATAATAACTGCCACTATCTAAACATTAAACAGAAAAATATACAATACAATATCTATAAAATAATTGGATGGTAAGAGGAGAGGAGTAGGCGGGAAATGTATGGCCTAGTGGGATAGTAAAAGCATGTATGTATGAAATCCATGTCTGAGGGGCATGTATCATCGTGCCGTACATGTTCTAGATAAGCTTCGAGGTATTGCGAAGTATACATTAAATCCTTCTCATCCCGTATTAAGGGTCTGTAAGTGGGCCAACAAACACTACCGAGCTCTTTTCGGCTTCTTGTTCCAACAAATGGGGTGCACATTTAGTTGATGATACATGGAGGGGGAAAAACATGTGAATGCTAATATATGTATCTATATCACCTGTCGACTATGTGTGTCACTACCTGAAGGTTGTAGAGATGAAGATAAGACACGTATCACAAATACATTCACATAACATTCGTGTAATCGTTCTTGGGTGTTGGTTGAAGTCTTGTCCGGATGGGTGTATCTTTGCCGTGAGTGTCCATCAAAGTCTTTAGAGTGTCCATCAAAGTCTTTAGAGTGTCCATCAAAGTCTTTAGAGTGTCCATCAAAGTCTTTAGAGTGTCCATCAGTGTCTTTTACGTGTCCATCAGTGTCTTTTACGTGTCCATCAGTGTCTTTTACGTGTCCATCAGTGTCTTTTACGTGTCCATCAGTGTCTTTTACGTGTCCATCAGTGTCTTTTACGTGTCCATCAGTGTCTTTTACGTGTCCATCAAAGTCTTTTACGTGTCCATCAAAGTCTTTTACGTGTCCATCAAAGTCTTTTACGTGTCCATCAAAGTCTTTTACGTGTCCATCAATGTCTTTTACGTGTCCATCAAAGTCTTTTACGTGTCCATCAAAGTCTTTTACGTGTCCATCAAAGTCTTTTACGTGTCCATCAAAGTCTTTTACGTGTCCATCAAAGTCTTCTACGGATGGATGTATTTTTGCTGAGGGAAAACAAAGGAGAAACGGGTGAAAGAAACTGATTGTGGAATCACGTCGTATCACAACATTGTCTCAATTGATGGGTCATAAATTAAGTCAGTTGTTGTAACAGTGCCCCCGCTCCTCAAACTCATCACTTTGGTACTGCGCTTGCGCCGCGTTAAAACTCGAACACATCTAAATATCAAACCAATCATTATGACAACTCTCAGGATACAAAGGAGAAACTTTCCTACACTCACGATAACATTTTGAGCCCATTCTCCTAAACCTGAGAACCAATTGCGTGGGTTCAACCATGAGACCCAGCCGGTCAGTTCATTACTCACAGCAGTAAGGGTAAGGTTGTGTCTCCTCCGGAACTCCCACTTCAACTGCAAGATATCGTCCATCTTTTGATCTATGACCTCGGTTGGGTCATCAGTGCTGTTTGTAATGTACGTGCAGCACTTTACACCATACTGAGTTGCTAGGGTGACACAGTACCCGCCTGTCACCGCTGTGATATAATTTAGAACCATCCTGTGCTGGATCAGTTCCATTTTGTAAGCTTGCAATTCCCTCCCTGTATACCTGAAGGTGTCATCATACATCTCAGTGATATTATCTATCAGGTTCGCTAGCGCATGAATATACCTATAATTTATAATTCCTCTGGCGGTACGGGTGATATCTAACGCGAGTAGGAATTGAATCCCGGTGGATTCGTGAATCAAATCAGAGGCTGCGTGCTCTGTCCTATCTATAAGGTGTCTCTTAACGATGTGTTCATAGTGAGTGTGAGTGTAAGGAGCTTGAGCACTGCGGTAAACGTCTTTCATCTTATTATGGGTTATGGTCATAACTTCTGGCAACACTCTTCCAATGTAACACAATCCCTCTGAGTTTGGGGCAAGCCACTTATACGCCTTTCTCCCGCATATGAAATATGCATCATCGGGGAGAACATATGGGACAGAATATGACATTACCATATTGCAAACCTTTCAAGTGAAAAATCCTATCCCTAACTCTCTCATCTGTTCAGTACACGTATCAGGCTGTATGATATGCGCACAGTACCCTGGCGATACTTCTCCAACCCGCATGGTCTTACTTCCTAGAGTATACCTGTACCATCTTAACCATATATTTTACAGTCACCTCATTATTGCATTTCAAATCATCCTGGGGGTCAATCATTACATGGGGTTGTCGACCAAAAAGAATCTCAAAGGGTGATAGGTTAAAGGGGGACCTGGGAGTGGTTCTGATGCTGTACAATACAAGTGGCAAAGCTTCTGGCCATAACAATCCAGTTTCAGCCATCACTTTGCTAAGCTTGTTCTTAATAGTGCTGTTTACTCTTTCCACTTTCGCACTCGCCTGTGGGCGGTATGGAGTATGCAGCTTACTATTAATTCCCATCAGTTTGCACATAACCTGAAAGACTTCACCTGTAAAATGGGTACCCCTATCACTTTCAATTATCCTAGGGATACCATATCTGCACACAAATTCCTGCACGATCTTCTTTGCAGTGAACGTAGCAGTATTTGTGGCAGCGGGGAACGCTTCTACCCAATTTGAAAACACTTCAATACAAACTAACACATACTTTAAATTTCTGCAGGGTGGCAACTGTATGAAATCAATTTGTATTACCTGAAAAGGGCCGTCTGTTGGCGGGATATGGGATGGTTTTGTTGGTATTGACTTTCCAATATTCTTCCTCAAGCAGATAAGACATGTCATTGCTCTCTTACCCGCATGAGAAGAGAATCCTGGCGCACACCAGTAGGCTCTCACCAGCTTACACATACCCTCTTTGCCCAGATGAGTCAGACCATGTGCCGCCTCAGCAAAGCTTGGAAGATATGCTCTGGGGGCTACTGGCTTACCCTGTCCATCTGTCCAGAGTCCTGAGGACTCCTGGCCATATCCTTTTGACCTCCAGACTGCCTTTTCCTGTGGAGAACACAAATTTTGCATTTCACTTCATTTTTGTGTGTTGACGGTATTGAATACCATCAGTTGTGTGATATCTGTCTGTGTGGGGGTGCTGGCTGCTGATTTAGGAGCTTCGTCTGCCCGGCTGTTACCAAGTGACACTGGGTCTTGACTGTAAGTGTGTGCTTTGCACTTGATAACAGCCACTCTGTCAGGTTCCTGTATCGCTGTTAGAAGCCTTTTTATATGGGATGCATGCGCTACAGGTGTGCCAGCTGTCGTCATGAAATTTCTGAGGCGCCATAGGGCCCCGAAATCATGCACTACTCCAAAGGCATACCTAGAATCTGTATAAATATTGGCTGACTTACCCTTAGCCAATTCACACGCTCTGGTTAGGGCGACCAGCTCAGCAACTTGTGCTGAGTGCGGTGGGCCCAGGGGTTCAGCTTCTATGATACCTTTGTCATCTACGACTGCGTATCCAGTACACAAGTCTCCCGAGTCCGTCTGTCTGTGGCAACTACCGTCGGTGTAAAAAGTAAAATCTACGCCTTCCAGTGGGTTGTCACTAATGTCGGGTCTTGCAGTGAAAGTTTGGTTCAGATATTCCATACAGTCATGTGTGTCAGTGTCTGTACTAAATCCTCATTCACCATCACTCTCATCCTCCACCCTTTTGCCTGTCCAGGCACACCTGGGAGATAAGTTGCAGGATTTAGTGCGCTGCATCTCCTTATGGTGATGTTTACAGGGGCCATTAGTGCTAATTCCCACCTTGTAAACTGTGCTGATGAGACATGTCTGGTTTGGGCAGAGTTCAGTAAGGCTGATACAGCATGAGGTGTATGGATGGTCAGGTTGTGTCCCAACACTACATCTTCGCTTTTACTCATTAGCAATGCTATCGCTGCAACACTTCGCAAGCATGTGGGGAGAGACCGTGCTACGGTGTCCAACTGTGCACTGTAGTAAGCTACCGGCCTGCTGGCATCACCATGTTTCTGGGTTAGGACACCTGCCGCACACCCAGCACTTTCCGTACCGTACAATTCAAAGGGTTTCCCATAATCTGGCATACCTAATGCAGGTGCCTGTGATAGGCACTGTTTGAGTCTCTCAAATGCCAGCTCGGACTCATCTGTGTGCGAAATCCGATCTGGTTTGAAGAGACCATCTCTTGCAAAGGTAAAGCCAGTATGGAGAACCCTGGGATCCAGTTTCGGCAGTACCCACACATTCCAAGGAAAGTGCGGATCTGCTGCTGGGTTTGTGGCAGAGTCATGTCGCGAATCATCTGTATTCTATCAGCGGTGAGGTGTCTCAGTCCTTGTGTCAAGCAATGTCCCAAATATTTCACCTTGGTCTGGCACAACTGTAACTTATCCTTTGAAACCTTGTGTCCCGTATTAGAAAGGTGAAACAGAAGCTGTTTCGTGTCTTTCAAGGATGATTCGAGTGAGTCAGAACACAGCAGTAAGTCATCTACATACTGTATTAATACTGATCCGCTCTCAGGTTGAAAGGATTGTAAACAGTCATGCAAAGCCTGGGAGAAAATACTTGGGCTGTCAATGAAACCTTGGGGTAAGCGAGTCCAGGTGTACTGTACTCCCCTGTATGTAAATGCAAACAAATATTGGCTGTCAGGGTGCAGAGGGACCGAAAAGAAAGCGGAACAGAGGTCAATGACAGTGAAAAATTTCGCAGTAGGGGGAATTTTGCATGAGGATGACAGCTGGATTTGGCACTACGGGGAATTGGCTCTCAACTATCTTGTTTACCCCCCTTAGATCCTGCACTAGCCTGTAACCCCTCCCCCCACTCTTTTTCACAGGGAAGATGGGACTATTGGCAGTGCTGGACGTCCTAACTAGGATGCCCTGTTGTAGCAAGCGCTCTATGACTGGGTACACTCTTAATTCCACCTCTGGCTTCAGAAGATACTGTGGGATTTTTGGAGCTATCCTACCATCTTTTACTTGCACAACTACAGGAGCTACATTTGCCATCAATCCAGTGTCTTGTCCATCTTTGGTCCAGAGTGATTCCGGTATCTGGGAGATCATTTCCTCTACCTTGGATGGACACCTGTCTATTACAGCAGAGTGTGACATTAACCTTTGTGGGGTGTCTAACATATCCTGCACTTCCTGAACGTGATTCTCGGGTATATCTAAGACGACACCCTCAGGAGTACAATATATGACACACCTCATCTTGCACAATAAATCTCTCCCAAGTAGATTAGTCGGAGCCGATGCAGCTAGCATAAAGGAGTGCTTGGTCTGCAAAAGCCCTATCGTAATCTCTGCTGGTCTACTTAAGGGATAGTGTTGCACTGCTCCTGTTACCCCCATTACTGAAATTGTTTTACCCGTTGTTTTCATACCTACCGTTGAATTTAACACTGACCTGGCCGCCCCTGTATCTACAAGGAAAGGTAGTGATCTACCAGCTACGTCAACTGTAACCTCGGGTTCATTTCCAAAGCTAGCAATCAACTTCACTGGCTGCAAACTACAGGTCTAGCCTAACCCCTATTGTATGTTGTGACCCTCCCGCAGCGCGCTGGCAGCTACGATATGTGAGGAGGGTAGCTGAGAATTTCCAGAGGTCTGCCAGTCCTTCCTAGGTGGGTACCTCCTTGTTTCCCCTGCATGTGGCTCATAATTCCTCCTATGCGGTCCCTGATCCCAATTACGTGTGTTATGCTGTGAGTCATGTTCTGGTCTAGGGGGTTGATATACGTTGCTTTTATAATTACAGTTCCGTGAGTAATGTCCTTCCCTCTGGCAATTATAACATTTTACTACATACGATATACCATCAGGGGTCTAGGGTTTAGGCTGATGTGGCTTCGTTGTCAGGGCTTTGATACTTACGGTCATCAGCTTATCCCCCTGTGACTCCCTGTGTTTAATGATGTTCCGATCATGCTCGATAGCGGACTCTCTTAATGCAGCCACCGAAATACCTCTCCAGTTAGGTTGAGTGGTTGGTACCCTTGTTCTCAACGCTTCTTTCAAGCCGTCCATTAATACGGACACAGCTGCCTCTCTATGGTGTACATTTTCCTTAATGTCCTCGACCCCAGTGTATCTAGCAATTTCCTGCAGTGCTCGATGGAAATATTCAGAAGCAGCTTCACCTTCTTTTTGTCTAATGGAGAAGATTTTATTCCACTTGACAACAGTAGGGAAATATACTCCTAATTGCAGATTGATCTGTCGTACATTCTCCTGAGTGTATTCATCAGTGAGAGATACCTCTGCGTCTAATTTACAATCAGCAATGAATTTCACAGGGTCAATATTGGAGGGCAAACATGCCCGTAGCACTGTCCGCCAATCTTTGTTTGTGGGTTCGGTGGCGTTACCTAGTTCTCTAATAAACCTCTGACATGCGGCTAGATCTTTTCTGGGATCGGGAAATTCAGACATAATTGTCCTCAATTCTGTCCGGGACCAGGGACAATGCATAGCAATGTTCCTGACGGGAGTGATTTCCTGAGCGTCAGTCTTCCCATTGGGGACTGCGATCACCCTGACAGGATTTAGTTCAATTACATCATTCTGGGTTGCTTCTACAATGTGAGGTACAATTGTCTCTGCATAATGTACTGTACCGTACTTACCTGTGGACACGACCTCACCTGTCCCTCCGCTAGGGGCCTTTGCTACTGCTCTTACTGGTTGGGCCGTGCCCACTTGTGTGTCTTGTATGGTGGCTGCCAGAGAGAGTGCCGATATAGTGCTGGGCTCATCTTCTTGGTCGCAGTCCTGAGGGAAGTTTAAGATGGGATATAACTTGCACGGGTTAGCATTAATACATTTATCAAGTTCACTCTTATCATATATTAGTATGCCATTCTCTGTAGCCACTTTCTCCCCTGTAATATACGCTGGTGGTGGTGCAGTTGCAATCCGTTTCCTGCTAGGGTTGGAACGAGCTGTGTGAGCTAGTTCCCTTTGCATATCACTCTCTCGTTGCCATAAGTGTAAACAGTTTGAGTGTCTGATCCTCTCTTTTCGGGATTTTATCAGACATCTCCTAATCCTTAAATTCTGCAACACCTCTGGATTAAAACTGCCTACCTTAGGGAATGGTTCCCTATCTTCCGCAGTCATACGTTCCTATTCATTGCATAAAACCTCTGTGTGTGAGCCATATTTCTCACACATTATGTACCTCGCCGACCCCTTGGGCCGCGGAATATCAACCTGAACCCTGGTTGATCGTCCCCTATTTGAGCAACTGGCCCCCATCTTTTGCAGGTATTGCCTTCTCAGCAAATTCCTACAAAAAAACAAAATACTCAGTGGTAAGGCAACGGTGAAAGTTCTCCGAGCGCTTTCACCCACTCACGCCCACGTTGGCCAATACACCTAAACACTGTCGTCAGCGCCGGTCGTACCCAACCTCGGGCCCCTGTGTAACCTGTATTTACTGAGAGTGTGTGGGAGTGACTTACCCTTCCCAGTAAATATTGGTCGTTGGAGATTTCCTGAGTGACCAGCGATACTCCCTTAAAACAAAAAAATTGTTACACAAATCACGTTGCGTGTACTACACTTAGCGCCAATGAGCCCGTGACTTTTACGCACAACTCGTAAAAGGGTATCAATGTGGTTTAAGTATTGCACTCACAAACGCGCGGTACAATCGCCCAGCGTATAGGTAACTGTTATCCGCCGTGCGACCAATGGAATCGTTTTTCAGGCTGCGAAACCTCAGCCGGAGCGTATCTGAACGGGCCTATATGGGTACTACGCCAACCACCTGGGCTGCGCTCTCTACACAAAACCTCGCTGACCTTTTAGGCCGAGGTATTCAGAGCTTTGCTTGACTTTGTCAGCGGTTTTCTGACTTCGCTGACCTCTTGGTCTGCTGTTATACTAATTGCTCCTTTATACCTTAATCAATGTTAACGTGAGCAAGCCACTCCCATGCCACCAAGTGTCCACTCACCTGATGTGGTCTCCGACGGGATCCCAAATTCCCTGGGTCCACAAAACCTTTATTGTTTGCACACTCACGCTCGTTCACTCATATACACTTTGGTTTTTCTGTACAGAAAATTAACTTTCATTCAGGGAAACAGCCCCAATTCCAGAGGTGATACAGTAAAAAAAGGTATTTAAACTAAATATTGGACACTGATCAATTTGTGCTATTATCGCGTGGCTACCGTTTCGCGCCTAAACTAAAACAATGCTATTGTGTGATTTGTATTTAGTGGGCGTACCTGTACGCAAGTTGCGTAAACACGCCACGTGTGTAGGCCTTTACGTTGCGTACGCAGTCACGAACGTTGTCCGAGACACCTGTACAAAGGCCGTACGTCCGCAGTACTACAAAACCCACACTTCTATAAATGTAAGCGATATTTAACTATAATCACTTACTTAGCACACACACACAGTTTCTACTGTGTAAACCTTTACAACTAGGCCAGGCTGCGTGTGCGTCTTACAGTTACTTCCTTAACTATTAACTCTATATTTTAACTAAATAGCAACAAATTTTCTCAGTACAGGTCAAAATGAATCTAGTAATCAATGCTTATGGCAGTAATGCGAGCAGATATGCAAAGTACAAAATACAGGTGTATGCGTGTGTTGCGTGCGCATTTGGCGCCAAACAGAAATTTGCAGATTTAAAAAAAGAAAAATAGCTTTTGCGTTCTTACCTTACACTTATACTCGGAACCGCCATCTGCTTGCGTTTATTACCATTTCTGGAACTCTTATTACAGTGGTGTGCTCATCGCCGCTATGATCCTTTGGTATGAAGGATTCCTAGACTTCTGGCATTTCTACAGAAATGGTCTCTGCCTTGCATCTCTTGAAGTTCAGGTCTCTGCTCTGTCCATCTGATCCATCTGGTTCCAGAAGAGACTTGCTCCATTACCAGATATGCATACCTTCCTACAAGGGGTACTGTACCCTGGATACAACCTCTCTTTATACCTCCAGTGGCTCCTTGGGATTTATCCAAGGTTCATCGAACCTTGCAACAGCCTGTATTTGAACCAATGGAAACTGTTGACCTCAAATGTTTGACCCCCTAAGACACTTCCTCTTAGCCATCACCTCAGCTCGCAGAGCATCTGATTTGGGGACATTCTCCTGCAGTCCCCCTTTTTAAATTTTTCATCAAGACAAGACTGTCCTCCGGACAAAGCAGGGATACCTTTTTAAGGTAGTATCCAAGTTCCTTGTCAACGAACCACTTGTGGTACTGGCCCTCCATGAACCTGGCCTTTAAATTTGATGGGGTCCCTGCTCTGAGGATCTACATGGACCGTACCGGTTCCATTAGGAAAATGGATTCCTTATTCGTTCTCTATGGGTTCCATAAGCGGGGCTGGCCAGCCAATAAACAAACGGCACGTTGGCTTTGCATGAGCATCTCACAGACTTAAACGCAGGTTGATCTTCCAGTACCAAGTACAGTCTCTGCTCACTCTACTCGCTCTGTGGTTTCTTCTTGGGCAGCCTGCCATAGCGTGTCTGCTGAGCAACTATGCAAGGCTGATACGTGGCCCTCTGCCCACACATCTGAGGTTCTATTCCGTTGATACACCTCTCAGAATGCAACCATTGGCTGCAATGTCCTCCTTTCAGCTTAGGGGCGTTCCTTCCCTATTACAACTGGTTTGGGACATCCCCAAGGTTAACCCTGCGGAGACCATGGACCCTGAAGAAGAAAATAAGAGCTATGGTAAAACTTAACCTCGTTAACTTTTTCTTCACGGTCCATGGGATCCAGAGAGCACCCATCCGGACGCACCTAGCTTCAATGGGTTACTGTTCTCGGTCACCAGTTCCTTTCTCCTACAAGTGAGAATTGTGTTTCCTGTGCGTACCCTACTTCCTTCTCTCCACTCCAGCTCCTGCTTTGGGCTTGTTTACTAAATCTAAAGTGCCTGAGCTGTGGGCGGGTTGTGAGGTAAGAGGGACCACCCCACCCCCCCACCGCAACCCACCCACAATGACTAAAAGCAACTGGTAGGTTAATTAGCTCCTGGCAAAGAAAAAAAATTCTAAACTTAGAATATAAGCTCTAACTTGGTAGAGATTTATGGTAATGTTTTATTGGAATAACAACTGAGAACCCTGAATGTGGCTGTCTCACTCTCTGCGAATGTGTAAAGTGCTTTGATGCCTATTGTGAGAGAGATGCTATATAAAGAATGTATTCTTTTATATTCTAAAACGAAGGACAAAGCGTAATTTTACTTGTTCCGCGTTCCAGTCAGAGCCTTCAAATATTTAAAGATTTCACCAGAACTACACTGGAAAAAATATGAATGTGACTAAAACTCTACAACTATAAGATAAAATATCTGTGATTTTTCCGCCCAAATCCTCAAGATCCACAAAGGCAGCTATTCTAAAGTGAAGACCGCAAGTTAGAAAGCTTGCCCTTCTTGAGAACTTGGGCATCCCTCTTATGTGTGCTGCACCTCCCCGTCCTTCTGGATCTGCAAGACGCATAGTCCCATTCTTGGAGTAAGCTTTCATCTCGATTCTCCTTGGTAACATGAGCAACTCATAGCATCCCAGAGACTATCTTATTCTAAAGGTGATGCTTGTGTAATTGTTTCACTTTCTTGCCAACCTCTTCTGACCAGCACTAAATCTTTTGTGCCACTCAAACATAAATGCACGTGACATACAATCTGCCTTGTCAAGGTCTACACTGGCCTGTGGAGCCAAGTGTTTCAATAGGGTCTGGCACATGTACCTGTTTCTGGCTATCTATGATCATGCTGTTGCAACACTGCCCAGTTAGTGTCAGCTAATTCTCCACTGGCCATTTCCCATGGACCAGCGCTTTAAATTTTATAATGGGCAGAGGGCTTCAGTTTGGAGACCATCGTTTGATTCCATGTTGTGTTTTGTATTTAAGATTAAGCATTTCTTGATTTCCGGAATACAGTAATTACAGTATAGGAAGTCATATTTAATGTCTCAAAATCAATCTATGCACAAATGGAAAAGCCTTATAAATCAAATACACGAGAAATACATTTACACATTAGGCACTCTGGGCCTAATTCAGATGCAGTCGCAATGCTGGTATAGCACTCGCATCGGTCAATGTTTTCTTACTTTGAATGCGTGTGAGCCGTAGTGCGCTCATGCAGCTATTTAATTACTATAGTGGTTGCAACGAGAAAATTAGTCGCAGAGTGAGTGACAGGAAGACAGCGTTTGGGGGTGGTAACGGGGAGTGGTTGGATAAACGCAAGCATTTTCTGGGAGTGCATAAATTAGCAGTTGCGGTATTACTTGCCACGGGAGAGCTGTTCAGACTGTGCGTCCTCAGAGGCACCCAGACTCTGCAACATGTTCTGATTTGCGACGCTGGTACTGATGTATCAGCAATTGTACGCTGTTGGGACAGAAATGATGCGACAGCAGTGGGTGTTCTTATGCTCAGGTTAGCTTCTGCACATATTGGCATGTTATTGCAACTGCATACGGCAAAAGGTAGCAATTGCAAGAGCAACCACATGTGAATGACCCCATCTATCCCTTAATTTTGATATTACAATGTATTCAGCCATGTGATTGGGACAGAGCAGCTGGAGTTAAGGTTCTACTATTTGATTTAGGGAACCTTTTCTTCTACTATTGTGGGTGATAATATTCTCTGTCATTGGTAATGCTGACATTATTACCCATATGGAATATCTTTGTTTTTAATATCTTTTGGCAATAATATTCAAAATAAAAGTAAAAGATTTTATAGTATTAGATATGAGTTATTATGAGGACGTCAAAAGATACAGTAAAATGTGTATGTTTTTTATCTTTCAGTTTCCGCTTAACAACCAAACGAAATTATAGCGATTGCCTAGCAGATGGCACATGGAGCAATCCTCTCCCTGAATGTGAAGGTAAACTAAGCTGTGACAAGTGACCGGCTGTGTTCTAGGTCTCTTTATTGTACTGTTCAACTACAAGAGTTTTAAGAAAGTTACATGAAAAATATTTGTCGCTGCTAATTAGTCATTTAGCTTGGGATTGATCGGTTGTACTTGTTTCTAGTAAAAAGACCATGACTATTTATATTAAAAGGCCACACAAAGCATTAAAGTTATATCACAATATAAAGGTATTGCAGTGTTATAGATAACCTTCAGTATGGCATTCCTCCAATCCATCAGATCCCACAAACCAGAGTGAGCTTTTATAGTTTTTTCTACTTGTAAGATTTGCCTTTTTCACATTGGCAGTGTTGTTAAAGCCCCTCACCAGCGAACATCCTGTACTGGATGTGAAACAGAGGAGTGTTGATCTTGTTGGAAGGACATTGACAACCCCACTGAATGTTTGAATCATGCCCATTTTTGTAGCTGAGTCCCATGTTGGACTGTTCGATCATTTGGGGGAACTCCCAATTTCAGTAGAATGTAGCACAGAAGGCACATTGTAATGGGGTCTATGAGTACCACCAAAAACAATAAGTTGTTTATATAAAGGATGACACACAGGACAATACAGTCCACACACAAGGAAAATCAACAATAACCTTAGTTGCTAAATTTAACCCTTGTATACACTATTATGGAAAGGATATATAATCTAATAAGAAACTTGCACTGTATAGCCCAAACAGTTGGTTTGTGGTTACAGATGTGTCTTCTCTCATCGTTGCTGCAGTCACGTTAAACAGCCCTTGTAGTTGCGCCTAATTGTGAGCGCGTTTACTAAAGCTGGGCTATGCAAATAAGACGCACAAGCAGACCCTGCTGATGAAATATGTGGCATACCTATATTCTGTGTGCGACTGTGGCTGTATCTGCATACAAAATGCTACTTTTAGTGTTTTCTGGAAAACATAATGAAGATACAGGCGCAGTTGCACTCAGAATATAGGCATGCCACATATCATTTTAATCAGTGGCGTTTCCTTGTGCATCTTATTTGCTTAGCGATGTTTTGGCACTTTTATGTTACAAAAAAGCCCCATTAGTGTACCACGTCCCCTTGCATGGCAAGCTAACTTTGGGCACGGTGCCTTGTGCTGCTACTACTGCGCTCTACACAGGTTAATATTCCCAATCCTAGTCCACGTGGATGGTAAGGTATGAAAAAGTTGATAAAAAAAAGAAAAATAATAAAAAAAAAAAGTGTCTACCTTTTTGAACGATCTACCTTTTACATGTCGACCTTTTGACCCTGTCAACCTAATGCATGTCGATCATTAGTGGGCGACCTATTGTCTGTAAACCTTTTTAGTGTAGATTTGTAGACCGGATACCCCACTACGCAGCTTTTGTCACACCATGTATAAGCAAAAAAAAATTTCACAAACAAATGTACACACAAATCATGAAATATAATAAAATAATGATACTATATATAATGCCACAAATTGTGGAACACTGATTCACCTAAAATACTGCAAATAGCAGTTATAATAATCAGCTGGTAAAGGAAATTTCAATGAGCTGTAATCAACGTGAATCTAATATTATATGCTTGAATGAAGTAAATGTCTAGAAACCCTCTGTGTCAACCAAATTCCCCCCCCCCCTTCATATAATATGTATTCTGTGATGGTAAAGAATGAGGAAGTTAGTCTCTCTGATATAACTTAATAGAATATATCGATCTAGATACATCATGTATATTATAGAGTCTTCTAGTGAGGATAAACAGTTCTGCAGCAAGTGAATGTAAAAATGATATAATCTCTGGCTGGTATATAAAACAGATAAACCCACAAACGTGGGAAGCGGCGTTCATGATCAGTCAACTAAATGATCTATAAAATCTGCACTCCCAGCAGCTGCTATAAGGTACCAGAAGTGGTCTGGTGTGTGGTAATTTAACAAGAGAGAACAAAAGCAGCGTTTGGGTCTTGCAAATAGAAAGTATAGTAAACTGTGTAGGGTCCAATCAATAATTTATTTACATAAAAGCCATGTATAACACAATTTAAAAATATATGAATAAATAGCACATATAGTTATTGCACCGTTAAAATAGGATTTTAATTACCTACCGGTAAATCCTTTTCTCGTAGTCCGTAGAGGATGCTGGGGTCCATATTAGTACCATGGGGTGTAGACTGGTCCACCAGGAGCCATGGGCACTTTAAGCCTTTGATAATGTGGACTGGCTCCTCCCTCTATGCCCCTCCTACCAAACTCAGTCTAGAAACTGTGCCCGAGGAGACGAACAACTTTGATAGAAGGATGTTACACAGATAGTGGCGAGATTCACACCAGCTCACACATACAAGGCAAACCAAGCTAACCAGCTTGAAAACTCAGCAATGGCTGAACAATATTACTTAACCCAGTAAGAAAAACAGTACTTAACCAAGAACAAAGCAGTACTGAACTAAGTCACCACTGCAGGATCAATAAGCGCTGGGCGGGCGCCCAGCATCCTCTACGGGGTGGTCTTCAGTATGCCGGCGGTCGGGCTCCCGCCGACCAGCATACTGGCGCCGGGAGCTCGACAGCCGGCATACCGACACTTATTCTCCCTCGTGGGGGTCCACGACCCCCCTGGAGGGAGAATAAAATAGTGTGGCACGCGTAGCGCGGCGAGCCCGCAAGGGGCTCATTTGCGCTCGCCACACTGTCGGTAAGCCGCCGGCCGGCCTCCCTCCCGGCGCCGGTATGCTGGTCGCCGGGAGGCCAGCCGCCGGCAGATCGTAGTGAACCCCCTCTACGGGCTACGAGAAAAGGATTTACCGGTAGGTAATTAAAATCCTATTTTCTCTTACGTCCTAGGGGATGCTGGGGTCCATGTTAGTACCATGGGGATGTACCAAAGCTCCCAGAACGGGATGGTGAGCGCAGAGGTTCCTGCAGAACTGATTGACCAAACTTTAGGTCCTCAGTGGCCAAAGTATCAAACTTGTAGAACTTAGCAAACGTGTTCGACCCAGACCAAGTAGCCACTCGGCAAAGCTGTAAAGCAGAGAAACCCCGGGCAGCAGCCCATGAACAGCCCACCTTACGTGTAGAGTGGGCCTTAACAGATTTTGGACACTGCGATCCTGCCGTAGAATATGCATGCTGGATAGTGACCCTGATCCAGCAAGAAGCAGGACACCCAATTTTCTTGGGATCATACAGGACAAACAGAGTCCGATTTTCTGTGACGAGCAGTCGTCTTCACATAGATTTTCAGAGCCCTTACAACATCCAAGGACTTTGATGGAATTGAGGAGTCAGTAGCAACTGGCACCACAATAGGTTGGTTGATATGAAAAGCCGACACAACCTTTGGAAGGATTTGCTGATGTGTCCAGAGCTCAGCTCTATCTTCATGAAACATCAAGTAGGGACTTTTACAAGACAAAGCCCCCAACTCCGACACACGTCTAGCAGAAGCTAAGGCCAACAAAGTGACAGCCTTCCACGTGAGAAACTTGACCTCAACCTCCTGTAGAGGCTCATATTCCTAATAGCCTCAATCATGAGTTGCACCCCTTTTGCCAGGGATGCCTCACCTAACCCCCTCGCAAATCCACATCATGGTTATGTGATGATTTGCGCACACACACACACAGGAAAATGTCAGACACTGTTTCCCCCAAGTACCTTACCTTCAGAGAAACACAGATACTGGAGCCAGCACACATAGCACCCCAGTCGACAGCTACAGAGTAATTGTCTGGCGCTGACTGTGTACCTTAATAGATTACACAGTAATTTACAGCCGCCTCCCCCCCCCCCCCCCCCCTGCTTCTACAACCCCCTGGTACCGCACAGGATAGCTGGATTCGTGTGGAGGGCAGCGCTTCTTGTCAGCGTCTTAGTGATGAACTGCAGGAAGAAAATGGCGCTGGTGAGCTGCTGGGTCCGCTCTGAAGAGAAGCTCAGCCCCCAAACATGGCGCGGCTTCCCGCACTTTACAGGATTATATTGGCCTGAGGTAATGCATTCTAGCAGTAGAACTAATGTCCCTGATAGGAGTGGTGACCAGTTTTCAGGGTATATGCGCTGGCCAGGGCGCCCCTCACAGCGCCGCTCCTGATGTACCGCTGAGCCGTCCGGAGCGCAGTGTCAGTACTGCGCTCCCACCCTGATGCCGCCATTTACATTGGCTCCCCGCTCGGGTCGGGTCACCGGCGTCACACTAACCACCGTGACGCCGGGGGTGGCGGCAAGCTGCGGGAGTGAGCGGTTGCCTCGGGGGTTAACAATCATCACCCTCAGGAGCTTCATGTCCTGTCCGCGGAGATAGAGGCCATTTAACCTCTGAGGGTTGGACACTACTCCCCCCATGTCCCATGAAGCAGGGAGGCTGTTGCCAGCAGCCTCCCTGTGCCTAACATTTAAAAAAAAAAAAAAAAAACTAGGAAAGGTCTAAGAGCTCACCTAGCTGTGACCGGCTCCTCCGAGCACATTTTCTAAACTGAGTCTGGTAGGAGGGGCATAGAGGGAGGAGCCAGCCCACACTATCAAAGTCTTAAAGTGCCCATGGCTCCTGGTGGACCAGTCTATACCCCATGGTACTAATATGGACCCCAGCATCCCCTAGGACGTAAGAGAAAAGAGTGATTTGAAGAATAATTTTAACCTGTGTAGACTGATGGTCCTGATATGTGGTATCCCACGTCCTGTCCCACTGAAGCACAATAATAGAAGTGCCCTAGGCCAGGAGCATCAGGTGGCCAAGGGCACTTCTATCATTGTGTTACTGGGCAAATAGTTTTATCCTCCTGCACCGCTACCCAGCGCCCCCGGTCTTTGACCTGTGAATTTTGCAAAACAGCCTATCCCTTTTTCAGCACAACGTTGCCTGCGAGGCCAGAGTCTTACTGCAGTCCACTAGCTCCCCTATCCTGAAAGCGCCCAAAAATGCGAGGGCGAAAGCTAGCAGGAAGAGCACTGTTTTGTACTCATCTGATGTAATATGCAAAGCTGCCCCGATTACTGATTTTAGTCGGGTCTGGTCAGTGGGCCTCCAAGGGTCCCCCAGAGTTGCTTGCTTGCTTGCTGAACCTTTTAATGCCTATGACAATAAAAAAGACGCCCCACTCCCCAGCTTTGTTAAATATGATGTGCCTGATAACGCTGAGGACATGGCCGCTTTAGAGCGGCCACTGCCAAATATATTCTAACATCCTTTCTCGCAAATTCTTTTCAACTCCTCCCTTGTCTAATGGGAATGCTTGCCAGTCATCTTAAGCTGCTTCGTATGTCTGCAGCATTCATGGAGCTATGGCCCTCCGCACTAGTCTCGCTACGCAGGCCTAATAATCTGCCAGATGCAATAGGGACATTGTAAACCTTCAGTGTTGGCACCGGTCACAAATGCTCTAAATCTTTTACATTGGCCCGTAGATAGGGAGTCTGCAATCTCGTTCTCGGGAAAGTGTTGTGCTGTAAATTCAGTATTGCTTTGTATGCACCTCAGCACCTAGTGCTTTAACTGCTTCAGTGTCTGTGGGGATTCCACTCTCTGATGACTTATTGCCTGGACTATGCACATTATCGCACTAAAACACTATGCTTCTATCCGCTAACCTGTCTGCCCACAACTCCACAGCTACTACTATTAGGAACAGTTCTAGCAGTAGTATATTTTTTGTCCATCCTGCTGCATGCCAGTCGTCCGGCCATGGCACCATTCCCTATTGAAGAATGTCTGAAGCATATGTATGCAATTTCAGCTATGCGTTAAGCGCCGTTTGTGGCAACAGCATTCTCTCGCCGTTGAAACAGCTTAGGAATTGCAACTATACCCGCATGTCCTCCTTCAGCTCCCCTGAGATGCAAATCATTTAGTGTGCCCTTGCAATACCAGCAGTCGCTTTTTCCAACTTGCAACAAAAAACCCTTCCCATTGGTATCACTCTGCAAGCAAACTTCAACAACCCCAGCAGCCACTTGCATCTGCCTTAGCTAGACCTTTTTCGCTTTGCAACATTCCTGCAGCCTGTTTCTCAGCTTGCTTACCTTCTCTGCTGGCAAGCGACATAGCCCCAACTGTGTATCTGTCTCTATTCCCAGGAATGCTAGCATAGTAGTGGGTCCCTCGCTCTTATACTCCGCTACTGGCACTCCAAAACTTGAAACAATGCTTGCATTGCAAATTACAGCTCCTTGCACACCAGGCTCTCCCTGGGAGCTACCAACAGGAATGGGCGACTCCTTTCAGAGTATGCACAGGAAATTGAACAGCCTATGGGTAGGCATTTGTCTATGAAGTATTGGCCCCCTATTCTAAAGTCAATGTATCTGAAGGACCATTGCTATTGCCTGCTCGAATGACTGGTAAGGGACACTACAATCTATGGGGTTTAAAGCGTCGTTTACCGACCATCCTTTTGGGAACGATAGGTGTTGAATCAGGCAGAACTTTCCCGGTTCCTTCTTGGGTACTACATTTAACGGGAATACTCAGACCATCAAGAGGTGGTGAGGGAAAAGGACCACACATGTGGCCCAGCTGTATTTCCGCATCTACTTGAGTTCTCACCACCTCTGGAAAGTCTACCATTGATTTCAAATTTTTCTTAGCCACCACAGATTCCGGATGACTTAATGGTAAGGTAAACCCCTTTTTGAACCCTCTAGCAGAAAGGCCACCTCTCCCTTGTGTGGGTAGCGACGCAGCCATTTGTCTAGGGCATTATTATTGACTGGGGAACAATTACAGCTTGTTTATCAGCCCATTCCAGCTGTACCCGTCCAGGCTGCTTCATAGGCTACAATTAGGTCCATAGGGTCTTGGTAAATTCAGCAGGGTATACCTATAGCTTTAAAATTCAGCTTATATAATTTTATAGAATTTGTACATACATTAATATCTATAGAAGTGGGAAAGTGATGAATGTATATGGAAGGGTTAAGCACTGAAAGCATGCATCCAGTGCCTATCCCAATACTGGCCCAATAAACACTGATGCATTATATAAGACACCCTAGAGTGTATATGATCTTTATTGTCTCAGACACACAGACACAATCACACCTGAAATATCCATCTAGAGTGGTAACATTTATAACCTGCAAGATGCAAGTAACGTTCATGTATAAATTACATCACTGCAAATAGAAACGGTTACTTTAATGTATCTGTATTAAAATTATTGACAGTCACTATAGTGAGACTGATCTCCAGTGTCTAATGAAAAAATGAAACCATAATATCCATAAGTGCTATTTGAACAAGCCACGGTATAGATAATGAGCCTTGGGAAATTATAATAAGACACATTATAGAGGGCATGCTTTCAATATGTGCAGTATACATTGGATTAATAAACCATAAATAGTAACTAATATTATCCTACATGTCTTATCTAGGTAAATATCACTACCGAGGAGAAGCAGGAAGGGACATCGACAAGATGTATTAACAACTTGTCTGCTGAAGCAAGGAGTGAAAGTTTCCCTCTCCGGCGATATCCCCCCGAACACACAGTGCATCGCCTCAGTACTGCCGCGCTGTGTCTCCTTCCCAGCCGGCTCCTCTGCGCAGTCCTGAGCCGGCACTCGCAAAGGCAGGGACAGCTCTGTCACTGCTGTGGTGTATGGGCATCGCCACCTGCAGTTGTCGAAATCGACAGCTGCAGGTGTCGGAACGGTCAGCATCATACATTGCCCGCGCATATCTGCCTGCTATCTTATAGATAGCAGCGCCATTATGGACAGGGGCGCAAAGCACCCCTGTCACTGAGCTGACACCACTGCCATAATACATAGGGGGAAGCGGTATTAACATCTTGTCTCCCTCCAGCGAAGTCACCCAAGCACACACGCTGACCGTTCATACATTGCCCGCACATATCTGCCTGCTATCTTATAGATAGCAGCGCCGATATGGACAGGGGCGCATAGCGCACCTGTCAGTGTGCACACTCCGCAACCATCATACATGGGGGAGAAGCGGTATAGCGCACACAACGGCACTAATACAGCTTCTCCCCCATACCAACTGTTCATACATCTACCCAGTCATGTGATAATTATCACTATCAGAGCTTTAAGTAGATCAAGAAGCATTAAGATACTGAACTATTTAACTAGAGTGACAATATTCCTGGATATATCTTATATGCCAGGAATAAACTGATATTCCGGTACTGACAAACTGGCTGACATAAATAGATATGTTAGAGAAATGTAACTCTGACCCTATACAATAGAACATATCCCTACCACACAACTAATAAGACCATAAGGGGCCTGATTGATACGCTGTACATCCTCTCTGAAGAAAAGGAGACAAAATCCTTTGTAATTCCATATCAAAAAATAGTTTTTTAGAGAAACCAATTTTGAGATAAAAGCTAGGATAAATAATAAGAAATTGAGACAAAAGAAAAGACCTATTAGAAGGTATACAGCTGATTGTTTTTTTTTTTTTTGTTTTTTTTATTTACACTATTTTTAGTCTTTTCACATACTATGCTATTTTAACCAATATTTCGCTGTTGACTCCTTTTTCTAGTATATTTTCACACAAATTAATAAAAGGTACTGTACATTTTTAAGTATCCTTTCCTTTGTTTCTACAATTGCAATACTTTGCAATGCAAATGCAGGAGGAGGTGCATAGCACTTTCTCCCTGCATATGCGATCGCATTGGAGATGATGTTCATCTGTCAGTAAGCTGAGTAAGTCTGAACTTACTCATGCTTTCTGTCGCATGGTGGCTGAATTATCCCCTATATTAGCAAAACAGTCGTATTGTGTTATATTTGCTTCATATTTATTTTCTCAGAGTTCATATTTTATGCATTTTATATTTTTAGTAAAAAAAAATGGTTTACAATGTTTTTACATAATTCTGCCTCCCGTTTTTTGTTTTTTTTTCTCCTATGAAGTCAAGATTACTTTTAAGGCTGTTCTATTTTTATCCACACTATTTTTATTGGTTTCCCTGCCAAGCTCATTATACATCTTTGCCGGATTAGAGTTTGAAAATCAGCATATAATTTTGTACAATAGCCGCTTACTCAAAAACATTTGAAAACAATCTAGCTGTTCCATCAGATACAATGTATTTTTCTTTTTCTTACAGTTGTTATCTGTCCTGCACCAAATTCGCCTCCAGATGGATCATTTGACCCTTACAAGGATGAGTACACTTACTTAGATGCTGTTACCTTTTCATGTAATAAGGGTTTAGTACTTGCCGGTGAACCTTCAGCATCCTGCACAGCTAACGGATCATGGAGTTCTAGTTCTCCTACATGCGTAGGTTAGAAATGTTTTATTCTTCTACCATAAATTTTTACTTTTCTGTATTAAATGCAGAATGCAATCATTGTACAAACTTTTTGGTTGGGTTCTAGATTTTAAAATGTATTTTGGAAAGGTTTGCTAGAGTTTATCAGGCAGGGATGCTGATTACGGAGTTCACATTTTATTTTTGAAGGTCAAAATATTGGATGCTATGTGATAGGATACTGTTATCTTAATATAATTCATGTGTTTTATGTAATAAAATGCCTTCATATCATATTATGCCATACAATAGTGCCTCTCAGCAGTTGTTTTTGACATAATCTAAAAATATAACATTGCAGTCACATAAAGGATAGTACTACCTTTTGATACCCGCGTGCTATTGTACATTAGTGGCATGGCCCCAGTGTATGAATGAAACCCTGCATGGCACCAGCACTGCTGCCCCTAGAATGACACAGCTAAAGCCTTGCTTTTCTTTGCGAGTAAATTTCCAACACATAACAAACCGTTTTCTGCAGCAATGCACTCTGGCCCACGCTAGCAACCAGAAGTTGGAAGCTGGCAGTGTCAACCCGTACAGACAGGTGTCCAACACAAACTTATTCAGAGCTGCTGGCACCATCATCAGTGCAGAGGACTTAAGACAGCCTTGCGGTACTCCAACTGATAGAGGTAGTGAGGAGGAGGTGGATTCAGAGAAGCGAACACTGAAGAGAGCGATTTAGTTAGTTAGGATGTGAAACCAGAAAGGGCTGTGTCCTGAAGACCTGGGGTTTGTAGTATTTGTATGAGAACAGTGGTCAGTGGTGTCAAAATCAGGAGATATTTAGAAGATTAAGACATGAGTAATGGCCTTTAAACTTAGCAGTGACAAGGTTATTCACTACTTTAGTCAGTGCTGACTCTGGAGTTTTGGGAATGAAAGCCTGACTGAAGTGAGCCCAATAAGCTGTTTGAGTTAGTGTGTGAGGCGAGTGTAGGCAAGTCTCTCAAGTAGCTTGGATGGGCATGCAAGCTGAGAGATGGAACAGTAGTAGAGAGTTAGGGTCAGAATTGTTTTTTCAGAATCTGAGTAATCACTGCAATGCTTGAACAAGTGAATGTTCTTCAAAATTAATAGTGTCCATATTTCTTTGGGTTTGAGGATTGTAGAACTTCAGTGACATTGAGTTTGAAGCAATGTAGGAGAGATTGCAGGTGATAAGGTTGTGATCTGAAAGCGGAAAATGAGTATTAGTGAATTCAGAAACTGAGCTTAGTCTGGTAAATAAAAGATCAAGTCAGTGTCCCTCATGATGAGTGAAGGAGTCAGTCCACTGGTAGAGGCAGAGAGAGGAGGTTAGAGTGAGTAGTTTGGAGGCATGAAGAGATCATGGGCTGTCAATTGAGATATTGGGAAGCAGTCAGTATCCCGGCTGTTGGGATACCAGCAGTCAAAATCCCGACACCGGCATCCAGAATTGGGTGCACCATCCCGGCACCGGAATGCCGATAGCCGGGATGCCAAATGAAGAGACATTGCGGCGCTGGAGAGGTAAGCCGCTGGGGGTTAGGCTGCGTTCTCGGGGGTTAGGGTTAGGCTGGGGGGACGAGCTGTTAGGGTTAGACACCTCCCTCGGAGGGTTAGGTTTACGCACCTCCCTCGGAGGGGTTGGGGTTAGGCACTAAGTGGAGAGGTTAGGGTTAAGCTGTGAGTATGGAGGGTTAGGGGAGAGGGGAGAACACCCCTTACTCACTCCTGCCGACGATTTAATCATCGGGATCCCGGCGTCTGTATTTCAAACGCCGGGATCTCATACTAATCCCAAAATATTGATGTCACCCAGTGGCGGAACTAGCGAACGGTGGGCCCAGGTGCAACAAAATGCTATGGCCCTCCCTCAATCACGTCCAAGTCCACCCCCCTAAACAGAAAATTAGGGATTCTTTGCATGCTCCCGTATAATATAGATAGATTATTTGCTGGCTACACAGGTGTGTGTGTGTGTGTGTGTGTGTGTGTGTGTGTGTGTGTGTATGTATGTATGTATGTATGTATGTATATATATATATAGTCTATATATAAACAAGCAAAATGGCGGCACTTGGAGACTTGAATGAAGCTGAAAACGTGCTTTTTAATTCAACGTTTTGGGCTTCTGCCCGTCATCAGGAATATTTGCACACAAGGTTGGATTCTGTCTGGCAGTTGTTACAAAACATCACACTCTCCCTGTCAATACTCCAACAACACGGTTGGATCATAAATTATCTAAAGTCACAGTTGGAACAGACGACAAGATTGTCTTTTCTCGGGATGATTCTAGACACAGAAGTTCAGAGAGTATTTCTTCCGGTGGAAAAGGCTCTGGAAATCCAGAAAATGGTAAAACAGATATTGAAACAATCGAGTGTGTCGATCCATCAGTGCATTCGGTTGTTGGGGAAGATGGTGGCGGCCTACGAGGCCATAAAGTTTGGCAGGTTCCATGCCAGGGTATTCCAGTGGGACCTGTTGGACAAGTAGTCGGGATCCCACCTACACATGCACCGGAAGATAATTCTGTCGTCAAAAGCCAGGATTTCGCTCCTGTGGTGGCTGCACAGTTCTCACCTACTAGAGGGACACAGGTTCGGGATTCAGGACGGGGTCCTGGTAACCACGGATGCAAGTCTCCGAGCAGTGGCGTAACTAGAAATTTTTCTCCCCCAAGCCAAAAAATTCTTCGCCCCCCCCCCCCCCCCCTCATGCTCCATAATTGGGAGCAAGAAAGGGCGCGAAGGCGCGCGTGGCAAAAAAGGGGTGTGGTTTCGTTGGAATGGGCGTGGTTTCACATAAAGGGGCGTGGCATTGCAGGAAAAGACTACCTTATACCCCAGTTTTGCAATCTGCACGCCCATACGTTGGCCACCACAGGAAAGAAAAATAATCCTGATTCATGCCCCTTACATTATTTGTCATTTTTCCTCCTTATAGTAATGCCCAGTATACATTATGCCACATAATGCAATGGCCCTTAGACATTATGCCGCACACAATAATGCACATGACACAATATGCACACACTGTAATGCCCCCGACACATTATGCCACACACCGTAATGCCTGTGACACATTATGCCACACACCGTAATGCCTGTGACACATTATGACAGGAATCGCAATGCCCGTTACACATTATGCTACACACTGCAATGCCCCTGATACATTATAGCACATACAATGTCTGTGACACATTATGACACACACCGCAATGTCCGTGATACATTATGCCACACACTGCAATGCCCGATACATTATAGCACATACAATGCCTGTGACACATTATGCCACACACTGCAATGACCTTGAGACATTATACCACAATGCCCGTGATATAGTATACCATACACCGTAATGCCTGTGACACATACCGCAATGCCCTGCCCGTTATACCCTATGCCACACACCGCAATGCCAGTTATGTATTATGCCACACTGCAATGACCCTGAGACATTATACCACATACCACAATGCCCGTGATATAGTATACCACACACCGTAATGCCTGACACATTATGACACACACCGCAATGTCCGTGATACATTATGCCACACACTGCAATGACCCTGAGACATTATACCACATATCACAATGCCCGCGATATAGTATACCATACACCGTAATGCCTGTGACACATTATGACACACACCGCAATGTCCGTGATACATTATGCCACACACCGTAATGCCCATTACACATTAAGTCCTACAGTAAGGCTTCTAATTACTTTTCAATTACCTGCTCGTTGTCAGGGGTTTCATGCACTGGGTGTCATGCTCGTTGCCAGGGGTTTCATGCTCTTGGTTCCATGCACAGTGCCAGGGGTTTTCATGCTCAGGGTGTCATGCTCGTTGCCAGGTGTTTCATGCACTGGGTGTCATGCTCGTTGCCAGGTGTTTCATGCACTGGGTGTCATGCTCGTTGCCAGGTGTTTCATGCACTGGGAGTCATGCTCGTTGCTAGGAGGTAGTCCTTGTTGCTAGGGCTGTGCTCCCAGTGCCACATATGTCCCCAGTGCCAGATATTCCCCCACGGTGCCAGGTACTCACATGCCCCAGTGCCAAATATAGCCCCCCCCCCCATGTGCCAGGTACACATATACCCCCCCCAGTGCCACATATGCCCCCGGTGCCATATATTCCCCCCCAGTGCCAGATATTCCCCCCCAGTGCCAGATATTCCCCCCCAGTGCCAGATATTCCCCCCCAGTGCCAGATATTCCCCCCCAGTGCCAGATATTCCCCCCCAGTGCCATATATGCCCCCAGTGCCAGATATTCCCCCCCAGTGCCATATATGCCCCCAGTGCCATATATTCCCCCCCAGTGCCAGATATTCCCCCCCAGTGCCAGATATTCCCCCCCAGTGCCAGATATTCCCCCCCAGTGCCAGATATTCCCCCCCAGTGCCAGATATTCCCCCCCAGTGCCAGATATTCCCCCCCAGTGCCAGATATTCCCCCCCAGTGCCAGATATTCCCCCCCAGTGCCATATATGCCCCCCCAGAGCCAGATATTCCCCCAGTGCCAGATATTCCCCCCCCAGTGCCATATATGCCCCCAGTGCCAGATATTCCCCCCCCCAGTGCCATATATGCCCCCAGTGCCATATATTCCCCCCCAGTGCCAGATATTCCCCCAGTGCCATATATGCCCCCAGTGCCAGATATTCCCCCCCAGTGCCATATATGCCCCCATTGCCAGATATTCCCCCCCCCAGTGCCATATATGCCCCAGTGCCAGATATTCCCCCCCCCCCCCCGCGCCGCTGCTGCTGCTTTTTGGAGGGACACGGAGGGCACAGCTCGCCTCTCCTGTGTCCCTCCTGCTGCATCATCTCCGGCGGCCGTGGAGAGCTCACGGACGGCACTTCCCCCTATTAAACCCGCGGCCGCCGGAGATGATGCAGGAGGGACACAGGGAGGCGCGCTGTGCCCTCCGTATCCCTCCAACAAGCGGCGGAGGGAAGGAGACCGCAGACTGACATGCGGACGCTCGTCCGCATGTCAGTCTGCTGTAAATCAGTGGCGCCCCCGCAGCCCCTTGCCCCCAAGCCACCGCGAGGGCTGCGGGGGCAGTAGTTACGCCACTGTCTCCGAGGCTGGGGAGCTGTCACTCGGGGGGAAAGCTTCCAAGGAAAATGGTCAAGTCAGGAAGCCTGCCTTCACATAAACGTGCTGGAATTGAGAGCCATTTACAACGGCCTTCAACAAGCGGTACATCTTCAAGATCATTCCGTGCAGATCCAGTCGGACAATGTAACAGCAGTCGCGTACATAAACAGGCAGGGCGGAATGAAAAGCAGAGCGGCAATGGCAGAGGTGGCGAAGATCCTCCTCTGGGCAGAAAGACATGTAAAGGCTCTGTCGCCAATTTTCATTCCGGGAGTAGACAACTGGGAAGCAGACTTCCTCAGCAGACACGATCTCCATCCAGTAGAGTGGGGCCTCCACCAAGAAGTCTTTGCAGAGGTGACAAGTCTTTGGGGAGTCCCTCAAGTAGACATGATGGCATCTCGTCTCAACAAGAAGCTTCAGAAATATTGTTCCAGGTCGAGAGACCCGCAAGCAGTAGCAGTGGATGCGCTAGTGGCCCAGTGGGTGTTCCGGTCGGTGTATGTCTTCCCTCCACTTCTGCTGATTCCAAAGGTGCTCAGGATCATAAGGAGAACAAGAGTTCGAGCAATCTTCATTGCCCCAGACTGGCCAAGGAGGGCTTGGTACCCAAATCTTCAGGAGTTGCTCATAGAAGATCCTCGGCCTCTTCCTCTTCACGAGGACCTGCTGCAGCAGGGGCCGTGCGTGTATCAAGACTAACCACGGCTACGTTTGACGGCATAGCTGTTGAGCGCCGGATCCTAGCCCGTAAGGGTATTCCCAAGGAAGTCATCCCCACCCTTATTCAGGCCAGAAAAGGAGTAACGTCGAAACATTACCACCGTATTTGGAGAAAATGTATGTCTTGGTGTGAATCCAAGAAGGCTCCTACGGAAGAGTTTCAGTTGGGACGTTTTCTCCGTTTTCTGCAGGCTGATGTGGAGGCGGGCCTCCGATTGGGGTCAATCAAGGTCCAGATTTCGGCCTTGTCAGTGTTCTTCCAAAAACAATTGGCCTCTCTTCCAAAGGTTCAGACCTTCGTGAAAGGGGTTCTGCACATCCAGCCTCCTTTTTGTGCCTCCAGTGGCACCATGGGACCTTAATGTGGTGTTGCAGTTTCTTCAATCGGATTGGTTTGAGCCTCTACAAGAGATAGAGTTGAAGTTTCTCACTTGGAAAATGGTGATGCTTTTGGCATTGGAATCCGCACGGCGGGTGTCTGAGTTGGGGGGCCTTGTCTCACAAGAGCCCTTACCTGATCTTCCATGAAGATAGGGCAGAGTTGAGAACTCGTCAACATTTTCTTCCAAAGGTGGTTTCATCTTTCCACATAAACCAATCTATTGTGGTGCCAGTAGTTACTGATACGTTCACTGAGTCACTAGATGTGGTTAGAGCTTTGAAGATTTATGTCGCTAGAACAGCTCGAATACGGAAAACAGAGTCTGCTGTATGCTCCCAACAAGATTGGGTGTCCTGCTTCCAAGCAGACTATTGCGCGTTGGATCAGAAGTACGATTCAGCACGCTCATACTACGGCTGGATTGCCGTTACCGACGTCAGTGAAGGCCCATTCCACTAGGAAGGTGGGCTCATCCTGTGCGGCTGCCCGGGGGGGTCTCGGCATTGCAACTTTGCCGAGCAGCTACTTGGTCGGGGTCAAACACATTTGCAAAATTCTACAAGTTTGACATCTTGGCCGATGAAGACCTCAAGTTCGGTCAATCGGTGCTGCAGGGTCATCCGCACTCTCCCTGCCCGTACTGGAGCTTTGGTATAAACCCCATGGTCCTGAAGTGGACCCCAGCATCCTCTAGGACGTATGAGAAAATAGGATTTTGATACCTACCGGTAAATCCTTTTCTCCTAGTCCGTAGAGGATGCTGGGCGCCCGTCCCAGTGCGTACTTTACCTGCAGTTTTGTTTATTAGAGTTACACATGTTGTGTTTTAGTAGTTTCAGCATGTTTGCTGTAATTGGTTCATGCCTGTTGGCATGTGTTATGTTGAATGCCATGTTGTGCGGCATGGTTGAGGTGTGAGCTGGTATGTATCTCACCATTAGTATTAAAGTAAATCCTTTCCTCAAAATGTCCGTCTCCCTGGGCACAGTTCCTATAACTGAGGTCTGGAGGAGGGGCATAGAGGGAGGAGCCAGTTCACACCCATTGAAAAGTCTTGAGAGTGCCCATGGCTCCTGCGGAACCGTCTATACCCCCCTGGTCATGAAGTGGACCCCAGCATGCTCTACGGACTAGGAGAAAAGGATTTACCGGTAGGTATCAAAATCCTGTTTTCTGTTATAGGCAGCAGATTGAGGTTGTTAGATATGAAGAAGATGTTAAATTGTTGCAAACAGAACAGAACATGCATTCCATAAGTTTTAGTGATTTGCAGGGTGATGACAGATGTGATGTTTGAGATTAGCTGGAATTCTATATTGTTGCGAAACAGCTGAATTTAAGTGGGGCAAGTGGTTGGGGCCTGGATTTGGTGGTATGTCACCAGCTAATAAAAGCAGGAGAGAGATAAATATAGTTGTGGGAGGTTTGTGGATGTTTTTATGGTGACAGGAAGTGGATGTGTCCAGAGGTATCTGGACTCATCCAACAAGCGTTGGGTAGGGTTGTGAGGATTTAATTTCCAGCCATTGGTGCCAGGTGAAGGAATAATCCTGACTCTAGTCTACTTTTCTCATACGTCCTAGAGGATGCTGGGGTCACTTAAAGGACCATGGGGTATAGACGGGATCCGCAGGAGACATGGGCACTTTAAGACTTTCAAAGGGTGTGACCTGGCTCCTCCCTCTATGCCCCTCCTCCAGACTCCAGTTAGATTCTGTGCCCAGGCAGACTGGATGCACTCTGAGGAGCTCTACTGAGTTTCTCTGAAAAAGACTTACGTTTAGGTTTTTTATTTTTAGGGAGAACTGCTGGCAACAGTCTCCCTGCTTCGTGGGACTTAGGGGAGAGAAGTCAGACCTACTTCTGTGAGTTTCAAGGCTCTGCTTTTTTGGCTCCAGGACACCATTAGCTCCTGAGGGTTTGATCACCAGGTACGCCTAGGGGCTCATTCCCAGAGCCGGCCGTCACCCTCCTTGCAGAGCCAGAAGTCAGAAGACAAGTGAGTAGAAGAAGCAAAGAATACTTCAGTGACGGCTACTGAGGTACCGCACAGCGATCGCACGCTGCGCGCCATGCTCCCACACACAGAGGCACTCCAGGGAGCGGACGAGGGGGGGGGGGGGGCGCCCTGGGCAGCATATATACCTCAATTATAAGACTGGCAACAGGGGACATAGGTGCTGGGGCACTGTCCTAACCCCCGACAGTATAAAGATTTTAACTAAAATGGCGGGACTGAAGCGCGCCATTACGGGGGCGGGGCTTAGCCCTCACAGCTTACACAGCCAGCGCCATTTTCTATTGCAAAGAGACACTGGTCCTTCCTCACACTGCTGAATGTATCAGAGTGCAAAACGGGGGGGGGCACAGTCAAATTGGTGCAATATATGTTTAATATAAAAGCGCTACAGGTTTGGGGGCATTCTATAATGTTCAGACCTGTTGATTAAGCGGTGGGTTATGAGCTGGCAAACTCTATCTGTGTGTCTCTGACATGTTTGGTACACGTGTGTCGGCATGTCTGAAACGGAGTGCTTCCCACAAACGGCTGTGGGAGTGACCCAGTCGGCACGGCCGACTCCTGATGGTACTTGGTACATGTGTGTCAACATGTAGGTGGATGAATATTTCTCCCAAGTGAAAACTATATTAGGGACACAGACGCGGGTGGGTGGCCCTGTCGGCACCACCGATATATGACTGGGTAAAAAATTGCATGTTAACGTGATGCATATCAGAAAGGTGTGTGTATGTATGTATGTATGTATGTATATATATATATATATATATATATATATATATATATATATAGAGAGAGAGAGAGACGCGGGAGGGTGGCCCTGTCGGCACCACCGATATATGACTGGGTAAAAAATTGCATGTTAACGTGATGCATATCAGAAAGGTGTGTATGTATGTATGTATGTATGTGTGTGTATGTATATATATATATATATATATATATATATATATATATATATATATGAGAGAGTAAGGTTGAATAAATCGGTGTAATAGACACAGGAATATCTATGGATGTCTTGATCATAGCTATATTTTCCTAAGGCCCCTCGGGGTCGCAAACAGGTTATTTTGCCCAGTTGCTACTCCCTTACACCAACACAGATGCTAATTCCGGTGTCGACCATAATGCTTCCTGAGGAGATCCCCCCCCCCCAAAAAAAGAGCATTTAGTACATAATAAGGACGTATTAACGTCACTGTGGACGCTGCTGTTCCGAACAAAGGGGTGCATGTGTGCATATATGTATGATGAAGTCCAGATAGGACGAAACGCGTTGGGGGAATACCTGTCTTCTCAAAGTTAAGCTAACTACTATTTTTTTACCTGCATTGATCTTATCACTTATATTAGTAGTAATTTGATCCTCCTGTTCTTAGATAACTTTTTTAGTACCATTGCATGTAGTCTGTGTACTTTTTTTAGAAACTCCAGAGACTTAAAAAAAAAAAAAAAAAAAATGTTTAGTTTTTTCTTTATATATATGTGTTTTTTTATTGTACTTTTTACTGGTGCTAATTTTATGTGATTAAATACTTGAAAATTTGTAGTATAGCCTCTTTTTAAAATTTTATGACACCATTGGTCGCTTTTAAACACCTTATCTATTTCCTTTTTTACATTATTTATAAAGCAACTCACCATTGCTTTTTCCTTAAGGTGTAGCTTACGCCCTAAAGCAGTAGAGGGAGTGTCTTATTAAGAGGGCCTCTTGTACTTATCTTTTATCCATCTGCACTAGCACTTTTTGGTCTATATACTAGTATTAACTGGTACCGCATATTGGCGCTGTTAAGCTTCTCTCTTTGTATATATATATATATATATATTTTATAATACTGCTGAAGTAACATTCTTCATTCTCATGTGCTGAACGCTCTGTTTGAGTAGGTCTGGGTCAGCCCTGACAAGTTGATTTCAAATCCTCAAGAAGATTCCGATTGTTTATTCTTTTCCCGCCGCAGATATAATAAAGTGGGTGTCACCCCCTGTTCTGCACGGGGCCCTGTCACAAAGCCAGCGGATCATATATAGGAAGCTACGTTATGTTCTAGTTATGTGTCCACGCGTACGTCAGTTTGACCTGCCATTAACATGCGCATGAGGAGTAGTAGTATTCAAAAATGGTCGGTTGCCTGGTCATCCGTTATAGATACCCTGGGGAGAGATGGGATACTCCTTACGTTGGGTCATATCAAGGACGCTGCAGCATGCTTTCGTGTGACTGCAAGGGATAGAGGACTCTTGGGTTCGCGGGCCGATTCCATGGCGGTCTCGGCTAGGAGGGCATTGTGGACTCACCAATGGAATGCTGAGGCTGACTCCGAGAAGATATGGAGTCTCTTCCCGATGAAGGTGAACCCTGGTGACGGCCTAGTTAATTTGATCTCGGCAGATACCGCTGGTAAATCTACCTTCTGGGCCTATGTTCCCTCACAACGGATGATGACGCATAATTGTCGGATGCAGTCATGTCGGCCCAATAGATACGGGTTCCCCTTTTTTCTTTGCAGGTAGAGGAAGGAGAAAAGGGAAGAGGTCAGCAGCCTCTTCAAGGTCACAGGAGCAGAAATCATCCTCTGTTGCTGCCAGATCCACTGCATGATGCTGGGACTCTCTTGCGGGAGCCCACACCGGTGGGGCCACGTCTAAAACTTTTCAGTCGGTCCTGGAACGGACTTGGACCCGTGGTTTTTTTACGAATAGTGTCCCAATGGTGCATACTGGAGTTTCCAGGCGTTTTCCCTCACCAATTCTTAATTATTACGTTTTCTCCTCCGGACGGGGAGGTAGTATGCGACGCAACACAAGAGTTGTGTCAGGATCAGGTCATGGTCCTGGTGTACCCTGTCACAAAATGGAGTAGGCTGTTGTTAAAGCCTTTTCGTGACCAATCCTAAAGCTGACATCCCTTAATTTTCTATTTAAAGAAATGCAAATCCAAGATGGAATCTCTCAGGGCAGTGAGATCCAATCTGAAAAAACAATAAAGGAGGTCTATTTACATTTTCCTCCGCATTAGATTTACCTAAGGTTTGCTATTCAGGATGGTCATTACCAATTTCACCAGGGTGATGGCGGTAATGATGGTTCTCCTTCTCTAGTACGGAGTCACATTTATCCCGTACTGGGACGGTCTCCTGATAACGGCGAGATCAAGAAACCAGTTGGTGCAAAACGTTGCACTCTCCCTGACAGTTCTTCAACAACAGCGTTGGCTCCTGAACTTGCCAGAATCACTGATGGCCCATCGACGCAGTTGTCGGTTTTTGGAATAATACTAGATACTTCAGAGAGTTTTTTCTTCCAGGGGAAAAGGCTCTGGAGATCCAGAGTCTGGTCATACAAATTCCGAGACCAGCTGGAGTGTCAATCCATCAATACATTAGAAAAGATGGTTGCGGCCTACAAGGTCATTCAGTTGGCAGGTTCCTTGCCAAGGTGTTCTAGTGGGTCCTGTTGGACGAGGGGTCCGGTTCCCACCTATACATGCACTTGAAGATAATCCTGTTGTCAAAAGCCAGGATTTCGCTCCACACCTCGCACTTACTAGAGGGACGCAGGTTCGGGATTCAGGACTGGGTCCTGGTAACCACAGATGCAAGTCTCCGAGGCTGGGGGCTGTCACTCAAGAGAAAAGCTTCCAAGAAAAATGCTAAAGTCGGGAAGCCTGCCTTCACATGAATATGCTGGAATTGAGAGCCATTTACAACAGCCTTCAACAGGCGGTACATCTTCTTCAAGATCACCCCGTGCAGATCCAGTTGGATAAGGTAACAGCAAGGTGGAACAAAAAGCAGAGCGGAAATGGCAGAGGTGACGAAGATCCTCCTGGGCAGAAAAATATGTAAGGGCTCTGTCTGCAATTTTCATTCCGGTGGACAACTGGGAAGCATGCTTCCTCAGCAGACACGATCTACGTCCGGGAGAGTGGGACCTCCACCAAGAAGTCTTCGCAGAGGTGACAAGTCTTTGGGGAGTTCCTCCAGTAGACAGGATGACTTCTTGTCTCAACGAGAAGCTTCAGAAAAATTGTTGCAGGTCAAGAGACCCTCTTCAATAGCAGTAGATGCTCTTGTGACCCAGTGGCTATTCCGGTAAGTGTATTCCTTCCACTTCCATGATCCCAAAAGTTCTCGGGATAATAAGAACAACAATGGTTCGGGCAATTTTCACTGCCCCAGACTGGCCAAGGAGGGCTTGGTGCCCAGATCTTCAGGAGTTGATCATTAAAAGATCCTGGGCCTTTTCCTCTTCGCGAGGACCTACTACGGTAGGTACCGTGCGTGTACCTAGACTTGCCGCGGCTACATTTGACGACATGACTGTTGAGCGCCGAATCCTACCCCGAAAGGGTATTCCCAAGGAAGTCATCCCCACTCTTGTTCAGGCCAGGAAAGGAGTAACGTCTAAACATTACCACCGTTTTTGGAGAAAATATGTGTCTTGGTGTGAATCCAAGAACGTTTCAACGGAAGTGTTTCAGTTAGGACGTTTTTCTCCGTTTCCTACAGCCTGGGGGAAATGCAGACTGCAGTTGGACTCCATTATGGTCCAGTTTTCAGCATTGGCAATTTTCTTTCTGAAACCATTGGCTTCCCTTCCGGAAGTTCAGTTTTGCGTGAAAGACATGTTGCGCGTTCCATCCTTCTTGGGATCGTAATGTGGTGTTGCAGTTCCTTCAATCACATTGGTTTACACCTTTCCGGAAGGTGGAGTTGAAATTCCTCACTTGGAAAGTGGTCATCCTATTGGCCTTGGCATCTGCAAGGCAGGTGTCTGAGTTAGCGGCCTTGTCTCACAAGAGCCCTTATTTGATCTTCCAGTAAGATAGAGCTGAATTGAGGACACGTCAGCAATTTCTACTGAAGGTGGTTTCCTCTGTCCACATCAACCAACCTATTGTGGTGCCTGAGGCTTCTGACGCCTTCGCTCAGAAAAAATCTCTGGATGTAGTCAGAGCTTTGAAGATTTATGTCGCCAGAACGGCTCAGATTAGGAAAACAGCGGCTCTGTTTGTCCTGTATGCTCCCAACAAGGTTGGGTGTCCTGCTTCCAAGCAGATCATTGCATGCTGGATCTGGAACACCATTCAGCACGCTCATTCCACGGCTGGATTGCCGTTACCGGTATCGGTGAAAGCCCATTCTACTAGAAAGGTGGGCTCATCCTGGGCAGCTGTCCGGGGAGTCTCGGCATTGCAACTTTGCCGAGCAGCTACTTGGTCGGGGTCAAACACATTTGAAAAGTTCTACAAGTTTTACACCTTGGCCGATGAAGACCTTAAGTTTGGTCAATCGGTGCTGCAGAGTCATCCGCACTCTCCCGCCCATTCTAGAGCTTTGGTATAAACCCCATGGTTCTTGAAGTGACCCCAGCACCCTCTAGGACGTATGAGAAAATAGGATTTTAATACCTACCGGTAAATCTTTTTCTATTAGTCCGTAGAGGATGCTGGGCGCCCATCCCGGTGCGTACTGTATATGCAGTTATTGGTTGTGGTTTCACACGGGTTGTGTTACGGTTTTTGTCAGCATAGTGCTGAAAATTCTTCATGCCGTTGGCTTGTGTTCTATTGAATGCCACGTTCTGCGGCATGCTGGAGGTGTGAGCTGGTAAGATGCTCACCGTGGTTTATCAATAAATCCTTTTCCTCGAAATGTCTGTCTCCCTGGGCACAGTTTCCTTAAACTGGAGTCTGGAGGAGGGGCATAGAGGGAGGAGCCAGGTCACACCCTTTGAAAGTCTTAAAGTGCCCATGTCTCCTGCGGATCCAGTCTATACCTCATGGTTCTTGAAGTGACCCCAGCATCCTCTACGGACTAAGAGAAAAGGATTTACCGGTAGGTATTAAAATCCTATTTTCTACTGGTTACATGGGTCAGGATAATATCCTAAAACTCTTTGGTTGCCCTCTCACGTGGTTTTTCAGCATATAATACAGTCTTTACTGTTCTTAGGGGTGGATTTTCAATTTATTTTTTTTTGTACTGTACATGGAAGTCTTTGAGCAGATTTCAGATGCAATCTAAAGAGTATAGAGCAAGGTACATTTATGGCTTTCTTTACCTTGTGCTCGTATGTGCGGGAAATGAGAACCTTCTCAGGTTAGCGGTGTAGAACCAGCTTTAACAGTTCAGGATACTTCAGTTCAGTCTAAAAACAGCTCCTGTGTGCTCAGACGTCAGGTCCCTGTTCCCTACCTGGACAAAATTTTCATCAAAGTCGGATTCCCATCTCTGGGGGGAATTCAGTAATTTTGCGCGCAGGATTTCCCGTCTAAAGTGACCGTAGATTGGGGGCGTAAAATCATTTTTTTTTTCCATGCTAATTGTGCCCAGAGAGGTCGGGTTTAGCTGCGTAAAGTGGCTAAACCCAACCAAACGGGTGTAGTATTGTATGCCGGCAGCCGGGATCCCGACCGCCGGCATACTGACAACGTGGCGAGCGCAAATGAGCCCCTTGCGCGCTCGCCACGCTGCGGGCACGGTGGCGCGCCACGTTATTTATTCTCCCTCCAGGGGGGTCGTAGACCCCCAAGAGGGAGAAAAAGTGTCGGTATGCCGGCACCGGTATACTGTGCGCCGGGATCCCGACTGCCGGCAAACTGAAGACCACCCCAACCAAACTAATGGGTGCAACTCAGAAAGTCCCTTTTGAGAGCTCAAACTGGTCACTTTTCGCACATTTCAGGTCACCACCCCAGAGGGGGGTGCGAGCTGAAATGTTGGCACTGTCATCTGGTCACGCCGAGCAGAGCTACAATTGAATAGCTTCGTTGGGCGCAATTTGCTGGCTACCAGCGAAAAAAATTATTTGATTCTCCCTTTTTTTGTTAGACCTACAGTATATTTTTGAGTCCGCACAGGCACTTGAATTCCACAATTGTATTATCAAACTCTTGGCTTCTTCCCAGTGGTATAGTCACTCTGTGGATTCTGTTCAACATCCTGCAAGGACAGGAGAGTTGCTTCTGCCGGAAAACAAGATCATCTTTTTGCAGGCTTTGGCTCATAGGTCTGGTCTGTGCAATTTCCATGGCTGTTCTGAGGAAGATGATCACTTCACTTGAGGGAGCATATTTAACTCCTATTGAAGTGGAACAAGACACCACAGTACAATAAGCTCAGCCTGTCGCTACAAGTGCACAAGTCTCTCATTTGGTGTTTGAGAGGAGAGCACTTCAGTTGAGATCTTTCGAAATCTGGGGTTGGATGCTGGTGACAGAATAGGGCTGGCCTCCAATTAGTCTATTGCTAGCTAGCTTTAGGGCTCCTGAAAATCTCAAAGCACATTTTACTAGTTTAGTCTGTGTCTGCTGGGCGGTGCAAGACAAACCTTCGAGTAAGTAGCTGTGGAGGGGTTGTCACCTGGGGGTACATTTCCTAAAGCTACTAAAAGTGAAAAGAGCTGATGTTTCCCATAGCAACCAATCAGATTATCTCTATCATTTCCTAGGATGCAATAAATAAATGATATAATATAATTGCTATTGACAACATCGCTTTCTTTTCACTTTTAGAAGCTTTAGTAAATTTAACCCCGAAGTTGTCTGCTCAGATATGTGCCTGATTCTACAGATAATGTATTTGCATCCAGGGAAGTTTTGAAAGGAGGGTGTTATGCACTGATTCCCCTGTATGTAATCTTGCATAGAGGCATTTTTTGGATGTCCCCAATAGGAAAACTAAGAAAAAAGTTGTTGTTTTTTTTTTTTTTTTACGTTTTTCTTTACGTTCAATGGGGGCACTAAGCCCTTTTTGCACTTGTTCTTTGTTTTTTTTATTATGTTTTACGAGGATGTTGTTCTTTCCTTCTCCTAATTTATTCCTCTCCTTCCTTCTGTGGGGCTTCATTAAACAGAACTGACAAGCTTCTGGCAGGCATAGTGCATAGGGGGAGGAGCATGGTCAAAATCTTAGATCCTGCACCCATTATACCCCAATATATTTCCAATTTAAAGGATAGTATACTACCCCATCTGTGTCACCCTAGTCTGTCTGCCCCTCCCCTTTAGAATGTAAGCTCTCACAAGTAGGGCCCTCTTCCCTCATGTGCTTATCTTTTTCTTACTTTAATAATCCTCAACCGCCCAAATCCTGCAGTTTTCAGCAACCTTGATACTTAGTGTCGTCTACTGGTGGAGTTATGTTTAGTTCCCCTGTACTTGTCCTATATTGTCTTCAACTGTAAGTCACTGTTTTCCTGTGTTAATTATGTGCATATGTACTCTGTAATTGGGTGCTGCGGAACCCTTGTGGCCCCATATAAATAAAGGATGATAATAATAGTGTATCTGATGCAAAATCCTCTTTATACCGTCATTGTTTTATCTTTGTATGTACCAATAAATGATCTCTATGATGATTAAATCCAATTCAATTTATGTTGTATGATGCGTTGGCACTTCAGTTAACCAGAATGTTGTTTACATAGTAGTCGTGTTTTATGTTAACAATTTCTCAATTTCTCTAACATCCTAGTGGATGCTGGGGACTCCGGAAGGACCATGGGGAATAGACGGGCTCCGCAGGAGACTGGGCACTCTAAGAAAGATTTAGTACTACTGGTATGCACTGGCTCCTCCCTCTATGCGCCTCCTCCAGACCTCAGTTAGAATCTGTGCCCGGACAGAGCTGGGTGCATTTTAGTGAGCTCTCCTGAGCTTGCTAATAAGAAAGTATTTTAGTTAGGTTTTTTATTTTCAGAGAGCTTCTGCTGGCAACAGACTCTCTGCTACGTGGGACTGAGGGGAGAGAAGCAAACCTACTAACTGCGGCTAGGTTGCGCTTCTTAGGCTACTGGACACCATTAGCTCCAGAGGGATCGAACACAGGAACCTGACCTTGTCGTCCGTTCCCGGAGCCACGCCGCCGTCCCCCTCGCAGAGCCAGAAGACAGAAGCCGGCGGGTTGAAGCAAGAAGACAGAAGCCGGCGGGTTGAAGCAAGAAGACGTCAAAATCGGCGGCAGAAGACTCCTGTCTTCATATGAGGTAGCGCACAGCACTGCAGCTGTGCGCCATTGCGCCCACACACTCCGGTCACTGTAGGGTGCAGGGCGCAGGGGGGGGGGGGGGGGTGCCCTGGGCAGCAATTAAGTACCTCCTGGCAAAAGCAGCATATATACAGTTGGACACTGTTATATGCATGAGCCCCCGCCATTAATTTTACACAAAATCGCGGGACAGAAGCCCGCCGCTGAGGGGGCGGGGCCTTCTTCCTCAGCACTCACCAGCGCCATTTTCTCTCCACAGCTCCGCTGAGAGGAAGCTCCCCAGGCTCTCTCCCCTGCAGACTCACGGTAGAAAGGGTAAAAAGAGAGGGGGGGCACATAAATTTAGCGCATTAATTATATATACAGCAGCTACTGGGTGAACACTAAGTTACTGTGTGATTCCTGGGTCATATAGCACTGGGGTGTGTGCTGGCATACTCTCTCTCTGTCTCTCCAAAAGGCCTTGTGGGGTTCCTGTCCTCATATAGAGCATCCCCTGTGTGTGTGGTGTGTCGGTACGCGTGTGTCGACATGTTTGACGAAGAGGGCTATGTGGAGGCAGAGCAAGTGCAGATGAATGACGTGTCTCCGCCGACGGCGCCGACACCTGATTGGATGGATATCTGGAAGGTGTTAAATGATAATGTAAACTCCTTACATAAAAGGTTGGATAAAGCTGATGCCTTGGGACAGTCGGGGTCTCAGCCCATGCCTGATCCTACAGCGCAGAGGCCGTCAGGGTCTCAGAAGCGCCCACTATCCAAAATTGTTGACACAGATATCGACACGGATTCTGACTCCAGTGTCGATGACGATGATGCAAAATTGCAGCCTAAAATGGCTAAAGCCATCCGCTACATGATTATAGCAATGAAGGATGTTTTGCACATATCAGAGGTAAACCCTGTCCCTGACAAGAGGGTTTATATGTATGGGGAGAAAAAGCAAGAGGTGACTTTTCCCCCTTCACATGAGTTAAATGAATTATGTGAGAAAGCGTGGGATTCCCCCGATAAGAAAGTGCTGATTTCCAAAAGGTTACTTATGGCGTACCCTTTCCCGCCAACGGACAGGATGCGCTGGGAATCCTCCCCTAGGGTAGATAAAGCTCTGACACGCTTATCTAAGAAG
Organism: Pseudophryne corroboree; assembly: GCF_028390025.1. Lineage (NCBI taxonomy): Eukaryota > Metazoa > Chordata > Amphibia > Anura > Myobatrachidae > Pseudophryne > Pseudophryne corroboree. The sequence continues at coordinate 704,425,565 of NC_086445.1, forward strand.
GTGGCCCTGCCGTCACAGGATACGGCCGCCCTAAAGGATCCTGCAGATAGGAAGCAGGAAAGTATCCTGAAGTCTGTTTATACACATTCAGGTACTCTACTGAGGCCGGCAATTGCGTCGGCCTGGATGTGTAGTGCTGTAGCAGCATGGACAGATAATCTGTCTGAGGAAATGGATACCTTAGACAAGGATACCATTTTACTGACCCTGGGGCATATAAAAGACGCTGTCCTATATATGAGGGATGCCCAGAGGGACATTTGCCTACTGGGCTCTAGAATAAATGCAATGTAAATTTCTGCCAGAAGGGTCCTGTGGACTCGGCAATGGACAGGTGATGCCGACTCCAAAAAGCACATGGAGGTGTTACCTTACAAGGGTGAGGAATTGTTTGGGGACGGTCTCTCGGACCTAGTTTCCACAGCTACGGCTGGGAAGTCAAACTTTTTGCCATATATTCCCTCACAGCCTAAGAAAGCACCGTATTACCAAATGCAGTCCTTTCGATCACAAAGAAGCAAGAAGGTCAGAGGTGTGTCCTTTCTTGGCAGGGGTAGAGGAAAGAAGCTGCACCATACAGCTAGTTCCCAGGAACAGAAGTCCTCCCCGGCTTCCACTAAATCCACCGCATGACGCTGGGGCTCCACAGGAGCCAGGAGCGGTGGGGGCGCGTCTCCGAAATTTCAGCCACCAGTGGGTTCACTCACAGGTGGATCCCTGGGCTATACAGATTGTGTCTCAGGGATACAAGCTGGAATTCGAAGTGATGCCCCCTCACCGTTACCTCAAATCGGCCCTGCCAGCTTCCCCCATGGAACGGGAAGTAGTGTTAGAGGCAATTCACAAGTTATATCTCCAGCAGGTGGTGGTAAAGGTTCCCCTCCTTCAACAGGGAAGAGGATACTATTCCACAATGTTTGTGGTACCGAAACCGGACAGTTCGGTCAAACCCATATTGAATTTAAAGTCCCTGAACATTTATCTGAAAAGATTCAAGTTCAAAATGGAATCGCTCAGAGCGGTCATTGCAAGCCTGGAAGAGGGGGATTTTATGGTGTCTCTGGACATCAAGGATGCTTACTTGCATGTCCCCATTTATCCACCTCATCAGGAGTACCTCAGATTTGTGGTACAGGACTGTCATTACCAATTCCAGACGTTGCCGTTTGGGCTCTCCACGGCACCGAGAATATTTACCAAGGTAATGGCAGAAATTATGGTGCTCCTTCGAAAGCAAGGAGTCACAGTTATCCCATACTTGGACGATCTCCTCATAAAGGCGAGGTCCAGAGAGCAGTTGCTAATCAGCGTAGCACACTCTCAGGAAGTGTTGCAACAGCACGGCTGGATTCTGAATATCCCAAAGTCGCAGCTGATTCCTACAACGCGTCTGCCTTTTCTGGGCATGATTCTGGACACGGACCAGAAGAAGGTATTTCTCCCGGCGGAGAAGGCTCAAGAGCTTGTGACTCTAGTCAGAGACCTCTTAAGACCAAAACAGGTGTCGGTGCATCGCTGCACGCGAGTCCTGGGAAAGATGGTGGCATCATACGAAGCCATTCCCTTCGGCAGGTTCCATGCGAGGATCTTTCAATGGGATCTGTTGGACAAGTGGTCCGGATCGCATCTTCAGATGCATCGGCTGATCACCCTGTCCCCGAGGGCCAGTGTGTCTCTTCTGTGGTGGCTACAGAGTGCTCACCTTCTCGAGGGCCGCAGGTTCGGCATACAGGACTGGGTCCTGGTGACCACGGATGCGAGCCTCCGAGGGTGGGGGGCAGTCACTCAGGGAAGAAACTTCCAAGGGTTGTGGTCAAGTCAGGAGGCTTGTCTGCACATAAATATCCTGGAACTAAGGGCCATATACAACGCCCTGAGTCAAGCGGAGCCTCTGCTTCAAAACCAACCGGTGCTGATTCAGTCAGACAACATCACCGCAGTGGCTCATGTAAACCGCCAGGGTGGCACAAGAAGCAAAATGGCGATGGCGGAAGCCACCAGGATTCTTCGTTGGGCGGAGAATCACGTGCAAGCACTGTCAGCAGTGTTCATTCCGGGAGTGGACAACTGGGAAGCAGACTTCCTCAGCAGGCACGACCTCCACCCGGGAGAATGGGGACTTCATCACGAAGTCTTCACTCAGATTACAAATCGATGGGAACTGCCACAGGTAGACATGATGGCGTCCCGTCTCAACAAAAAGCTACAAAGGTATTGTTCCAGGTCAAGAGACCCTCAGGCGATAGCTGTGGACGCACTGGTAACACAGTGGGTGTTCCAGTCGGTCTATGTGTTTCCTCCTCTTCCTCTCATACCCAAGGTGCTGAGAATCGTAAGAAGAAGAGGAGTGAGAACAATACTCATTGTTCCGGATTGGCCAAGAAGGACTTGGTACCCGGAACTGCAAGAAATGCTCACAGAGGACCCGTGGCCTCTGCCTCTCAGACACGACCTGTTGCAACAGGGGCCCTGTCTGTTCCAAGACTTACCGCGGCTGCGTTTTTGACGGCATGGCGGTTGAACGCAGGATCGTAGCGGAAAAAGGCATTCCGGAGTAAGTTATTCCTACGCTGATAAAGGCTAGGAAGGACGTGACAGCAAGACACTATCACCGTATATGGCGAAAATATGTTGCCTGGTGTGAGGCCAGGAAGGCCCCTACAGAGGAATTCCAGCTGGGACGGTTCCTGCACTTCCTACAGTCTGGAGTGACTATGGGCCTGAAGTTGGGGTCCATAAAGGTCCAGATTTCGGCCCTATCCATTTTCTTTCAAAAGGAACTGGCTTCTCTTCCTGAAGTTCAGACGTTTGTTAAGGGAGTGCTGCATATTCAGCCCCCTTTTGTGCCACCAGTGGCACCTTGGGATCTCAACGTGGTGTTGGGTTTCCTGAAATCCCACTGCTTTGAGCCACTTAAGACCGTGGAGCTAAAGTATCTCACGTGGAAGGTGGTCATGATATTGGCCTTAGCTTCGGCTAGGCGTGTGTCAGAATTGGCGGCTTTGTCATGTAAAAGCCCCTATCTGGTTTTCCATATGGACAGGGCAGAATTACGGACTTGTCCGCAATTTCTGCCGAAGGTGGTGTCATCTTTTCATTTGAACCAACCTATTGTGGTGCCTGCGGCTACTCGTGACTTGGAGGATTCCAAGTTGCTTGATGTAGTCAGGGCTTTGAAGATCTATGTAGCCAGGACGGCTGGAGTCAGGAAGACTGACTCGCTGTTTATCCTGTATGCATCCAACAAGCTGGGTGCTCCTGCTTCAAAGCAAACCATTGCTCGCTGGATCTGTAGCACGATTCAGCAGGCTCATTCTGCGGCTGGTTTGCCGCATCCAAAATCAGTGAAAGCCCATTCCACTAGGAAGGTGGGCTCTTCTTGGGCGGCTGCCCGAGGGGTCTCGGCATTACAGCTTTGCCGAGCAGCTACTTGGTCGGGTACAAACACATTTGCTAAGTTCTACAAGTTTGATACCCTGGCTGAGGAGGACCTTGTGTTTGCCCATTCGGTGCTGCAGAGTCATCCGCACTCTCCCGCCCGTTTGGGAGCTTTGGTATAATCCCCATGGTCCTTCCGGAGTCCCCAGCATCCACTAGGACGTTAGAGAAAATAAGATTTTACTCACCGGTAAATCTATTTCTCGTAGTCCGTAGTGGATGCTGGGCGCCCGTCCCAAGTGCGGATTTTCTGCAATACGTGTACATAGTTATTGCTTAATAAAGGGTTATATTATGTGGGCATCTATTGTTGATGCTCTGTTGTTGTTCATACTGTTGACTGGGTAAGTTTATCACAAGTTATACGGTGTGATTGGTGTGGCTGGTATGAGTCTTACCCTGGATTCCAAAATCCTTTCCTTATAATGTCAGCTCTTCCGGGCACAGTTTCCTTAACTGAGGTCTGGAGGAGGGGCATAGAGGGAGGAGCCAGTGCACACCAGTAGTACTAAATCTTTCTTGGAGTGCCCAGTCTCCTGCGGAGCCCGTCTATTCCCCATGGTCCTTCCGGAGTCCCCAGCATCCACTACGGACTACGAGAAATAGATTTACCGGTGAGTAAAATCTTATTTTTATTTTATGTTTTCTAATTGCCTTCTCTCCCCTCTCATTTATTTTTATCTTAGTGGTCCAGTGCTCTGATCCATATGTTCCACATTCAAAGAGGTTGTCAGGATTTATGGGCCCATATTCTCTATATTCTGCTGTGGTATTTGAGTGTGATAATGGTTACGTTATGAATGGATCCAGTTCCATCACTTGCAAGATTAACAGTCAGTGGGAGCCTAAAGTCCCAGAGTGTCTGAGTAAGTTTTCCTCATTGTGCATAGTATTACTTTCTTAGATTGTGCTAACAACATAAGCTACTGTATGGAGGTTTTTGTATGTATTATCCTATTTACACATTGACACTATGGGGGAGTATTTATTTAGTGCAGTTTTTTCGACCAGTCAAAAAAAACGTCACTTTTCGCCCTTTTTTTAGGTAGAATTTAAATTCTACTTATTCAATGTCAGTGATGTTTTTTCGACTGGCCGAAAAATCCGGCACTGGCGAACATTTTAAAGATGGCTTCAGTTATAGGATGTGATGTGCATAGTACAAGAACATAAAGGTTCTCTTAATTTAGAGAGTTTATTAAAATGTATATTTTTATTGCATTTACTCTTTCTACTCATATAGCAGTAGTGTATGAGGCCCCATCTGTACATATTATATGTATTAAATGCTTGTACAGTATATATTTTACATAATTACTGTGTATATATAAATGTGCTTATCTGTATATGTGTGTATGTTTGTGTGTATAGGTATACACCAGCACTCTCCCTCAGAATCAGCAGCTCCGATGCCCTCTGGATGCAGATAAATAACATTCCATACAAACACACAGCAGCACTAAGAGTCTTAAATTGAACTTAGTGTGTACACATCTATATCCAATGTTTTGTTGCTGGATCACCCCTTTGTCAAGGTGAATCCTACACCTTGACAAAGGGGCGATACAGCCCCGAAATATTGGATATAGATTTGAATACACAAAGTTGAATTTAAGACTGAGTGCTGCTGTGTGTTTGTATGTGAGAGGAGTGATGAACCAAAAAATTTAAATTAAAAGTCTTTGGAACATTAAATAGAAATAGTTTGTATGGATCTGACTTGGATGAAAGAGCTTTTTTCTCTTCAGTACACTTCCCCTTTAGGTGTTTCAATATACTGGTTAGTTAGATCAGTCAAGAAATCTAAATGGCAAGTAAGGGACATGCAAGTAGAATCAGAATCCGCTTTATTGGCCAGGTATACTTGCGTGTACTAGGAATTTGTCTTCGGTTTGCTATACAACAGCCAAGTAGGTAACAGATAAGCAGGTGGGGGGGGGGGGCAAGTAAAGTCACACAGATAGGTATACCATAGGGACACAAGTTAGTTACATGTACGTCTAGTCAGTCAATGTTCAGGAGTTCAGCAGGCGGACCGCTTGCAGAAAGAAACATTTGGGGCTTCTGGTGGACCTGGCGGGATGGCTCTGTAACGCCTGCCTGAAGGAAGCAAGTTAAACATGCTGTGGCCGGGGTGTAGCTGGTCTTTTACTATCTTCATTGCCCGCTTTTTAGCTCTGGACAGGTACAGGTCCTGGACTGAGGGAAGGTCGTCCCCGATGATCTTCTCTGCGGTTCTGACCACCTTTTGGAGCCTGCATCTGTCCCTCGCGCTGGCGGAGCTGTACCATACAATTATCGAGGAGCACAGTACCGACTCCACAATCGCGGAGTAGAAGAGGAGCAGAAGCTTCTGTGGGATGTTGAACTGCCTTAGTTGCCTGAGGAAGAACAACCTCTGCTGCGCTTTCCCAACAGTGGCGTCAGCGTTGGACCCCCATTTAAGGTCCCGGGAGATTGTGGTCCCTAGAAACTTGAAGGAGTCCACTAGCGATACCACACTGTCAGCAATCGTTAGCGGAAGTGCACTAGATGACTTCTTCCTGAAGTCCATAGTAATAGTATAGGTAATAGTATAATAATAAGAGTATAAAAGTGGTAACAGGCTGTATATGATATTGCTTGTGCCAAAAAGAAAAAAAAACACAATGATGCTGGTCTGTCAAGGGATTATGGTCTTGGGACCTCCACCATGGGGTGACCCCCTTTACGATTCTAGCAACCCAGACTGGAAATGTTCAGTGCTGTAGTGTTCACTCTAGGATTTTTTTAGGGCAGGGTGCTGATCACGGGGAGGGCACATTTTTCATTCGGGAGGGCACATTTTTAAGTTAGTAGGGCAAAATTAGGTACATACTATAATGCTTGGTCCTCCCATTACTACATGTGAAAGCATGGACATTGCGCGCCAAAGGCGCGCAGCAAAAATTTAGGGCGTTGTTTCGTGGGGAAGGGGCGTGGCCACATAATAGTGGCAATTCTCATTACACCACACAGTAGTGCAGCTAATACACATTGCACCAGATAGAACCTCCTATACACACTGCGACAGGTAGAGCACGTTATACATATTGCGTGAGATAGAGCACGTTCTACACTTTGCGCCAGGCAGAGCACGTTATACACATTGCACCAGGTAGAGAGCACTGAGAAACATTGCACCAGGTAGAGAGCACGTTATACACATTGCACCAGGTAGAGAGCACGTTATACACACTGCACCAGGTAGAGAGCACTGAGGCACACTACACCAGGTAGAGAGCACTGAGGCACACTGCACCAGATAGAGAGCACTGAGGCACACTGCACCAGGTAGAGAGCACTGAGAAACATTACATCAGGTAGAGAGCACGTTATACACATTGCACCAGGTAGAGAGCACGTTATACACACTGCACCAGGTAGAGAGCACGTAATACACACTGCACCAGGTAGAGAGCACTGAGGCACACTGCACCAGGTAGAGAGCACTGAGGCACACTGCACCAGGTAGAGAGCACTGAGGCACATTGCACCAGGTAGAGAGCACTGAGGCACACTGCACCAGATAGAGAGCACTGAGACACACTGCACCAGGTAGGTCACATTTTTGATCTCCGCTTTTTTGTGTGCTAATTTTACTTACTGGGGGCTGATGCTGCGGGAGTTGATCGCGCTGATTCCCCCTCACACACCGCGGAGCTGATGAAAATGGCCGCCACACTGATCCTCCCCAGCGTCCTGTTTTATACACAGAGGAGGGAGGGCTGGGTTTGCCTCGGCGGGAGAAGCAAACCCAGCCCTCCTCATCTTACCAGATTCCGAGCAGCCTGTCAGTGTTGCCTTCAGCGCATCAGCGCAACAAGCCTAAGGCAGCTGCAGTGGGGAGTGACATATCGGCAGTGGGGAGTGGCATCTCGGCAGGGGGGAGTGGCAGCGCGGCAGTGGGGAGTGACATCTCGGCAGGGGGGAGTGGCAGCGTGGTGAGACAGAGCGGCGGAGAGGAGTGACATCACGGCAGGAGGCAGTGACAGCCTGGCGCGGCGGTGAGTAGGCGACCTTTAGTAATCAGCAGGGTGGGCACAAACGGGCAGGGCGCATTCTGCCACTCAGAAAAGGGGCAGGGCGCAGCGCCCCGTCAAAGAAGGCTAGAGTGAACACTAGTGCTGTTCCCCAAATCACTGTAAAAACTCTCCTCATTTTTTCCCCCCATGATTTGTGGGTAACCAGCACTGAGCTGTAAGGGCAATCTGGCACTTGTGGTTCTTTTAAGTGCCAAATGTCCCTTGCCGCCATTTTTGGCATCCGGGTTATGCTGGGACCTGTAGTGCACCTATTGTAATTTCACTTTTATTACTATCCAAGCAGTGCTAGGCTGTTTCCGAATCACAGTGTGCAGGAAGGTTCCAATCCTAGGGAGGCACAGAAATAGGGCGTTCTGTAACAGTGGTCTGGTCTATGCTCATGGCCAGGCAAAAGTTTGATCATAGGTTTTATTAGAATTATGTTCATACAAGATAATTTTTCCAACAACTTCTTCTTTCCAGCTCCCTTGCTCTTGTTTTTATGATTGGTTTAGATCAGGTGTAGGTAACCCTCGGTACTAGTGCCACAAGGTTGCTCTGTCGTATGCTTTACCACTACACCCCCAGGGTTAATCCCTCTCTTACACCCGTTTCAGACAGAAATCCCGGCAATCACCCGACACTTTAGTGCCTTTGTAAGTCTCTATCTAATCTCCCCTCCTCCCCTTTCACACAGAGAAGCTAATTACTGGGTCAAGAATTTCGACCCGGTAATTTGCGGATCAAAACGGGTATTTCGTCTGTGTGAAAGGGTCAACCCGGGTCGAAATTCGCGGGTCTCCAACCCTAGTAAATTCTTTGGTCGAAGTCCTGGGAATTTCAACCCGGGTTGACACTTTCACACAGAAAAAGGACCCGTGTTTTTCATGAAACTACCGGGTAGAACTGCTTCACCCGCTTATTTTGTTTTCTGTGTGAAAGGGGTATTAGTATGCCAGCTACAGTATGCTGAACCTCCCCTTCAAACTGAAGAACTCAAGTGTGGCCTACATATCCAGGGACACATTTTGTCTATGTTGAATTAACCCTGCTAGTTAGTCCAGTCTAACAACAGTACACAATTCTGAATCATTTCTTTTTTTTTATACAGATTACATATACAAAATGTCAGGAAAGCAATTGGTCTTTAATGATTACTACAGAAAGGGTTGTCTTGCGTACAACAATTGGTAAATGGATCACTGCAATCATTTATCGCTCATATTTTGAGGCCCATTGTACCTAATCGGGGAGCGCCTTATTTGTGGTACTGCATGGAGCTTTTGCTGAGGAACTGTGCAAGGCAGCCACGTGGTCCTCATACTTTAACAAATATTTTACAAATTCTTTGGGGTAGATTTACTAAATATCTAAAATAGATAAGTGTTGATGTTGCCCATAGCAACCAAAGAGATACTATCATTTTCTATAGTGCAATAAATAAACAAATCTGGTTGCTATGGGCAACACCACCACTCTTCATTTTTAGAAACTTCATTAAATCTACGCAGCTATGTACTGCAATTCTATGACCGTACCAAAGAAAAATAATTTTATTGTGCCAGTTCTAATACTTTAAATAAATTGTTTAGTTATTCGTGAGCCAGTAGTAACCTTACAACAGCTACCGCCTGTCTGACCATTGAATAATACTAGTTGGGGGCAGGCAGAGCTCCAACAGAAGAGCAGTGAGTTGGAGGATCAACTCTCTCTCACTGCAGCTGCGCTGACCGTTACTAGCCATGATCTCCAATGTTGGTCTGCAGAGATTTCTGCTTGGCAATGAGTTCTGTTCTCTAGTGATTTTAGAATCTATACGGATTTCTGTTCTGTAAATCAGACTGTTCCTGATAAATCCCATTCCAAACAGTCAGAAAATACAAATGCCTGCACTGTCATTTGCTCTTATTTTGCATTGTTACCCAGGTGTGAATGACTGCTGCGTTCCTTCTCAAAGCTTTCCCCCTTTAGTATACCACATTCAAACTAAATTGACTACTTTTCGCATCTCCGCCTTCAAAATTGTGGTCCTTTTCAGGACCATTCACTGTTAAAGCATAACCACAGATTAAGTTTCAGGAAAGCCATGCCACAAAAAAAAATGCTCCAGTCTCTGGGTCGCAGCTACTCAGCTTGCTAGAAGTAAGAGTGTCAAGACATGAGGAGACTTCAGAGGAAGTATGAGCACGCTTGGCAGCTTAACAAGAAGAGTCCCTGGAGTCCCCAGCTGCAAGACAAATCTGCCAGTCAGCCAGAACTGTACAAACTGCAGCCTTGAGAGCCATGGAGTCTTCAGCAGTAACTAAAAAATTTGACAATCTGCTAATTCTGCAAGAACTGCATTTCTCATATTAAAACCATGGCAAGACTTTAAACATGCTGCATTTCTCTATGATGCAAATATCTAGTATGAGATGCACCCTTAGGTATGTATTGGGAACGTGTCTAGGCAATACATGCACTGCGGTTATAAGACAGAGAAGTACCTGGTATGTGTTGCTGTGGGGGCAAGGTGAAACTCCCACCACTCTTGGACACACCTGAGCCACTTAAGGCTCTGGTTGCTGGAACACACAGTAAATTAAGTCTTTGTTCATATATTTGGAAATATAACTCTGCCCTGCAAATTACATCCTTTCGAGCAACAGGTCCAGTTGAATCCTTGAGATAGTTATTGACTCAGTGTCCTTGATCTGTTACCGAAAAAATGGACAATGCCTAGGCTCAGAACACTGGTACCCCAATGTGCAACAGTCTGCAAGTTATCAATCCAGTTACCTTGGGACTGGTGGTCCATGGTCTACAGCAAAATCTCGGTCCATGACATTGGAAATATGTGAAGTGTCACTTGTTAATATGAAGAACATCGTTCATAGGCAAGGCTATTTATTCGGCGCTCACGAAAGGCAGCCTAGTCACCCTCTGCTCTATGGAGAAGGTAAATGACTAAGGGGTCTATTTACTAAGCCTTGGATGGAGATGAAGTCAACGGAGATAAAGTACCAGCCAATCAGCTCCTAACTGATATTTTTCAAGCCTAGCCTGTGACATGTCAGTTAGGAGTGGATTGGTTGGTACTTTATCTCCGTTGACTTTATCTCCATCTAAGGCTTAGTAAATAGACCCCTAATTCCAAAACACTAATTCCGACCACCAGAACCGGATGAAGCTTTGCGACCAGTATGTTGATGACCAAGGCAAGATCCAGTTAACATACTGCAACGAGTAGAACTGGGATATTACTAGCATCCCACTTTTCATTGCTATAGCCAGGTAAGATGTAAATCCATTTTAGTAAAGTATATCTGTTTATTTGCAATATGTATACTATAAGAAATATTGTTATACTGCTCTACAATATAATATCATTAGAAGAAACTAAACTCCTCAGTGTCTTCTAACATCCTTCTGTTGTACAGGGAGTGCATACATTTCCCCAGAACATTGCATTGTGGCGGATGATTATGTGCATTAGTCATGTCTACAACTTTTGACTGAAAATGTTAACATTTAGGGGTATATTCAATTAGCGTCTGATCCATTCCGACATGCATTTGTCGGAATGGATCCGACAACCCCTATTCAATCTCATCTCAATTCGACTTTTTCAAGTCGAATTGAGATGAGGGACCCGGAGGGGGGGGAGACCAGCAGGGACAGCCGCCGACAGACTGAGGAGATCAGCACTACAGTAGCGCTGCAGGAGGATGTGTCACAGCCACCCGGCTCCAGCATGCGTGGCCTCACTTGCTGGAGCCGGGTGGAAGGTGCCGTGAGCGGTACGGCTGTGTGAGATCCTTCAGCGCTGTGCTGTAGCGCTGCTCTCCCCTGTATGCCCGCAGCTGTCCCCCGTCTCCCTGTGGCTCTCCCCCCTCTCCTCCTCTGTGTTCCACATCTCAGTCCGACAATTTTTTATGTCGGACTGAGATGGTCGAAAAGGGGACCAAAACCTGTCGGATTTGGCCCCGTTTTCGACACAAGCACGTGGATCGGCAGCTATTCCGCCGATCCACGTGCTTTTCGACAAGTCGAATTCATCGACTTGTCGAAAAATTTTGCGTTATATTGAATAGACCTTAAAAAGTTGAAAACTGACGTCTGTTCGACAGGCAGCAGCTTTTGACTTCAATTGAATATACCCCTTAATCTGTCTCCTCAATTATGTCTTGAGTTTATGAAATTTCTGTGTTTGCATTTCTCTATATATTTTTAGTAATTTAATTGCTATTCGGTATAGCCTGCTGAGATGCTGTTTCATTCTCAGGTGTGTGTGCTCCTCCACCCATACTTCTTTATGCGGAGCTTGATGAAGGCTTTTCCCACCTCCTCAACTACTTTTCTGGCATGACTGTGCTGTACAATTGCAAAGAAGGTTTTGAACATGATCGTAATAAAAAGAATACCGTAACATGCGACAATAAGCTCTGGGATGTGTCTGAGAATTTCTGTATACGTAAGTACTTCCTATTGCTAAAGCTAAGGTTTGTACAGATAAGCTTATAAATTAATGTGTTTTGCTTGTGTGTACATAAAAGATGTGTTTTAATGATAAAAGTACATTTTACTCTTTACATACAGGGAAATCATGTGGTGATCCAGGACACGTAAAGGATGCTACAATGTCTGCTAAAGATTTCCTGTTTGGTTCCAGAGCAAATTATTTATGTACAGAAGGGTAGGTTGTATCCAATGGGGAGGGAACACATTGCAATATGTTACAATTGACCGTTTTTTTCTTTTTTAGAGTGAAATATTGTTTTTAAATGTCTAATTTCTTATTATACAATCTAACCTTTACTGTCCTTGGCAATGCCCCTTTCCTAAACTATACAGCAGTATGTGCTGCCAATATGTATGTAACGTACTGCGATCGCTGTATGAGAAATGAGCTGCGTAGCAGTCTCTATACTCAAGTGGAGTAAGAGGAATCTGCAGACTAACCTACCAGTTTGTTAGTGAGGGTGTAGTATGAGTGGCCGGGATCCCGACCGCCGGCATACCGACAGCTGGACGAGCGCTAATGAGCCCCTTGTAGGCACAGTGGCGCGCTTTGGGGGGTAGTGGACCTCCAAGAGGGAGAATGTGTCGGCATGCCGGAGGTCGGGACTTGTCGAAAAGCATCCCGACTGGCGGCATACTGAAGACCACCGTGTCAGTGACACCAGTGTTTTTGCTACTGGGATTTGTAAGGGCAACATGTACACATGTATAGCTATACCTTTAATGGCATATAGTGTGCTTAGGAAATGTAACTGCACCTTTTTTTATGTCGAAATTCCATGTCGCTCTGTTTTTTTTTTTTTTTTTTTTAAGTAAGACTTGTGTCACAATCCCTAATATACAATGTCTGCTAAAGGGCGCTGAAAACATTTGTTAAAGTACGTTTATTTTGGTATGCTTTGTTTCAGCCGTTATCGTTCATTGCGTATGTTTAGCCCATACCACTCACAAATTGAATACTAGAAGTTTTTTCCTGATAATAATAAATATTTTCTCAGTGAGTACTGCTGTAAATGTTTTTAATTTGTTTCAATGTTATGTTTTTTCACTTCAGGTATGCAATGCTTTCAGATACATACAGAGAATGTCAGGCTGACGGGACTTGGAGCAGAGCAGATATTGTTTGTACAGGTGGTTGCTGTTTCTCATTATGCTTATTTTAATTAAACCAGTGAATTTTCTGCTTTTCTGTCTGTGTATTTTTTGAAGACGCAGTTGCGGACACACAGTTTTCATTGTCGCATGATTTGTGTGGGTCAGCGTCTGTTACATATTATGATTTATGTTAGGCATACATAACATGCTTTTGTCAATTTTTTTTAAACAACTGTTTTAAAAGCAAACAACGCATTTATTATTAGTCTTTAATAAACGTTAAAAGCATTTCTGCTGCGGGGTATGCTGGGCTCCACAGGGAATAACATCAGGGTGTAGAATAGGATCTTGATCCGAGGCACCAACAGGCTCAAAGCTTTGACTGTTCCCAGAATGCCTAGCGCCGCCTCCTCTATAACCCCGCCTCCGTGCACAGAAGCTCAGTTTTGTAGTTGGTGACATGCAGTAAGCAGGCATACAACAGGGGGGCTGCTCCAGCAGCCCTAGGAAAAAGCTTTTTGAAGAAAAATGAAGACTTCAGTGGCTGCAGCAGAGGCACTGTAAGTGCTGGATGTCAGTCACACATCTCCTGCTGCAGCTCCATCACCTCCCCCAGCGGCGCTGTACACTCCCGGTTGGTTGCCGGGTACCTACAGCGGAGGCTCCGGTTTTCTTCTTGTTAGACACACACACGAACGCTGCTCTCCTGGATCGCGTGGCTGCACTCAGGGAGGAGGTAAGTGGGTCCCCCCAGCGGGACCCGCTGTAAATTCCGATCCCGCGCGGCCGGTGTGGACACTGTGGCAGTACAGGGACCCCACTAGACCACCAGGGCATGGGCACAGGTCGGTTTTCTCTCATAAAACAGTTTATTTAAGCCCCCAGTACCCGGTGGTGAAGTCCAGCAGGGGGATAAGGCTTTGACTTGTAGCCCCTCCCCCAGCCCCAGGGTACCATTTAGAGTAAATGTTCCCACCCTCGAGCTGCATATCTCTCTCTCCCTCTCTCCCTGTCAGCGTTTGGGCGCCATTATAGCAAGCAGAGCTGATCCTGGGACTGTTTGGGCAAATCCTCCTCTGTAAAGCCGCCTGCCTGTCAGCGCTGTGCATTTTACAGGACACTTAAGTATTCTACATGTCTGCTGACAGTGTTAGTTAAGAAAAAGTGCATTTAGTCAGGGTTATGTAGTACAAGTACCCTGTGATATACATCCAGTCTTTACTGTGCATTGTTATATCTATTAAGTGTATAGCTATACATAGTACTACTCTGTGTTGCTAGTCCAGTGCAGTTTTATTGCATGTCATAATTTCTGCATTGTACAAATTCTGTGTGTGCGCATATAGCTGCTGTGTGATCTCCATTTCGTGTATCTCACTCAGATTGCTATCCCTATATTCTATAACCTGAGGGGGCTAAGTGTGCCAGATTTATCATTAATATAGGTAGTTCACAGGATATACTCAGTGTGTATTTTTCTCTGTGTTTTCTACTCACCATATACCTCTAGAATTCCCTGTTTGTGCTGAAATAGACTGCACAGGGGGTTCTTGTCAGGTATTGTGCTGCTTATATTGTACTGTGTTGCCTTGCATTGAGCTTTTGATTATTTCGGCTACAAAGGGCAACGGTGCTGGGGCTGACCCCACATTGCGTGGTGTTGACGCTGCAGACACATTTGAGGATAACATAGCAGCTGAGGGTTCAGGTTCTGGGGGTTCCTGTTCAAAATGACCCACCTTGGGCTACCTTCTCCACATTATTGAATACGCTGGTAACTAGACTAACGCCCCCTATGGGACCTCCTGTGCCGGTACAACCGCTTATGGGGGGGTCATTCCGACCTGATCGCTCGCTGCAGTTTCTCACAGCGCAGCGATCGGGTCGGAACTGCGCCGCAGTGCACCGGCACATGCCAGCAGTCGTTGCCTAGCGATCGCCTCTGAGGCAGAGGCGGGAGGGGGCTGGACGGCGGAGTTAAGCCGACGTTTAGGGGGCGTGGCCCGGCCAACGCAGGCGTGGCCGGACCATTGACGTCACAGGCAGCCGCTGCGGGCCGGGGAGCGACGAGTAGCTCCCGGCCAGCAAGCTAAAGCTGCGCTGGTCGGGAGCTACTCTTGAAGTGCAAAGGCATCGCCGCTGTGTGATGCCTTTGCACTTCTGCGGGTGGGGGGGCGGCACTGACATTCGGGGCGGACTAGCCCTATACTGGGCATCCCCCGCATGTCAGTGTGAATGATCGCAGCTGTGCTAAATTTAGCACAGCTACGATCAACTCTGAATGACCCCCATGGTCCCCGCAGTTAACCCGCCGTGGGCAGATAAACTGTCCAATCAGTTACAGCAATTGAACCAATCACTGACTACTCAGAAGTCTAACCCTCGCCCGCCTAAGACCAAGGGGTCCTCTAAGCGGGCAATTACTTCCTCACAATCCACCAACGTCCCAGACACCTCGTCTGATGAGGATGGCATTTATACTGACCCCATAGATTCTGATCCTGATGCTTCTGAATGGGAAGCTGTTTCACATGTGGATGTTCCTGACTTGTTGGAGGCTATCAGGCTCATTCTTCAAGTTGATGATGACCAGGAGCCTGATGCTGCCCCTAAAAAGCTGGACAGGTTTAAACGCCAGAAAGTGGTTAAACAAGTTTTACCTCACTCTGACCATTTAGTTGACATACGTCAGGAGTCCTGGGGAAATCCAGGAAAGAAATTCTCGCCTCACAAGAAGATACTGGTTCGCTACCCACTCGCTGCGGAGCTAAGTAAAAATTGGGAAACACCCCCACCAGTGGATTCGCAGGTGGCGCGGCTGGTGGTATCCTCAGCTCTGCCTGTAACTACAGTCACGTCCCTGAGAGAGCCGCGGAAAAGCGTGTGGAGGGTTGTTTAAAGGCGATTTGCACCCTAACTGGTGCTGCGCAAAGCCCCACCATTGCAGCGACATGGGCTGCAAAAACTGTGGAAGCGTGGGCTCAGGAGCTGGAGACTGAGTTGCCTTCCAATGCTTCTGATCATGCTAGACAATGCTTGTCACATATTGTCACAGCATCTCATTACATTAAGGAGGCGGCTTCTGATGCCGGTATTCTGGAGGCAAAGGCTTCTACTACGTCCATTTTGGCTCGCCAGATTCTCTGGTTACGGTCCTGGTCTGTGGATTTGGACTCTAAGAAAACCTTTGAGTTACTCCCTTTTAAGGGAGATGCTCTTTTCGGAAAAGACCTCAACAAGATAGTGGCGGACTTAGCTTCTGCTAAAACAGCATGTCTGCCTAGTACTGCTGCTTTGGTGACGAAGGCTAAGAGTACTCCATTTCGCTCCTTTCGTCCTTCAGGGAAAACAAAAGGTCAGGCGTACCCGAAACAGGTTCGCACTTCCAAACCCAATAAACTCAAACGGGCCTGGGCTGTCCGTCGGCCTGCTTCCAAAACTGTCAAGCCTGCCGCATAACGGGTTGGACCTCCCTCTGGGGGATCCCAGGGTTGGGGGCCAACTTCTAGGGTATACCCAAGAATGGTTGAACACTACTTCCGATGCCTGGGTACGGGAAGTCGTCACTCGAGGTTACGCCGTATCCTTCAAGAATCGTCCCCCTCATCGATTTTGCCTGACAGACATCCCTTCGGATAAGGTGAAGGCAAAAACTCTTCATTCGGTGGTACAGGTGCCTCTGGCTCAGAGAGGCAAGGGGTACTATTCACCGCTGTTCCTAATCCCAAAACCGAATGGGTCCTCCCGGACCATTCTCAACCTCAAGTCCTTTAACAAATTTGTGAAGGTCTCCAGGTTTCGTATGGAAGCTCTTCACTCTGTTGTTCTGGCCTTGGAACCTGGGGATTATATGGTCTCCCTGGACATACAGGATGCTTACCTGCATATTTCCATTGCAGTGTCGCATCAGCAGTACCTGAGGTTTGCGGTTGGCAACCCCCATTACCAATTTCGGTCGTTACCTTTTGCTTTGACCACGGCTCTGTGAGTCTTCACCAAGGTCATGGCAGTAATGACGGCTGTGCACCGCCGTCAAGGGGTCAGGATCCTCCCGTACCTGGACGACTTATTGATCCTGGCAAATTCCCCAGAAATTCTCCTACGCTATCTGGATCTGACCATCCAGTTTCTGCAAGCCTACGGGTGGCTCATCAACTGGAAGAAATCTTCCCTGGTCCCTGCTCAGAGCATCCTGCACCTGGGGGCGTTGTTGGACACTCACAACCAGCGGTTGTTCTTGTCTCAGGAGAAAGTCCTGAAGCTTCAGGACAGGATTTGATGCTTCCTATCTCGTCTGCAGTGTCGATACATTCGGCAATGCAAGTGCCTAGGTCTCATGGTGTCTGCTTTCGACATGGTGGAGTACGCTCAATTCCTTTCCCGCCTTCTGCAGAAGCTGATTCTTGCCAAGTGGGATGGCCTGCCTCACCGAATCAGGTCTCAAATGATCTCCTTGTCTCCGGAGATCCTCTGTCACTGAGCTGGTGGCTTCAGGACCAATGATTGAGCAGGGGTTGTCCCTTCTGGATCTCCAACTGGGTTCTTCTGACGACTGATGCCAGTCTGAGAGGTTGGGGCACGGTGTTGGAGCAACACTCCCTTCAGGGTCGGTGGACCAGGGAGGAGTCTAAACTGGGAAGCGGACTATCTCAGTCGTCAGGACGTACATGCCGGAGAATGGAGCCTCCATCCAGATGTTTCAACTCTTCGTGGACAAGTGGGGCCTTCCAGATGTGGACCTGATGACATCTCAACACAATCACAAGGTTCCGGTCTTGGGAGCAAGGACAAGGGATCAGCGTTCGTAGACGCACTGGTAATTCCATGGAACTTTCGTCTGCCATACGTGTTCCCTCCAGTGTCACTCCTGCCCAGAGAAATAAGGAAGTTCAAGCAAGAAGGAGGAATCCTACTTCTGATCGCTCCAGCGGGGCCCAGACAGCATTGGTTCTCAGACCTTCAGGGTCTCTCGATAGAGCGTCCCCTTCTACTTCCGCAGTGCCCAGATCTCCTCGTTCAGGGCCCCTGTGTATATCAGGAATTAGCCAGATTGGCATTGACGGCGTGGCCCTTGAAGCTTCCGTCTTAAGGGCCAAAAGATTTTCTGAGGCGGTCATTCAAACCATGTTGAAGGCCCAGAAACCAGCTTCTGCTTGGATTTACCATAGGGTCTGGAATTCTTACTTTGCTTGGTGCACAACTAACAATCATGATGCTTATAAATTTAGTACAGCCAAACTTTTGGCCTTTCTACAACAGGGCCTGGACTTGGGCCTTCGCCTGGCCTCCATCAAGGTTCATATTTCTGCCTTGTCGGTTTGGTTCCAGAGAAAAATTGCAACTTTACCTGATGTTCATACATTGATGTTCATACATTTACTCAGGATGTGTTGCCGATTCAACCTCCTTACGTCCCGCCTGTGGCTCCTTGGTACTTGTTGGTGGTTCTGGAGGTGTTAAATCAGCAGACCTTAAGTGGCTTTCTCTTAAGGTGTTGTTTCTGCTGGCTATTGCCTCTGCCAGACGGGTGTCTGATTTGGGTGCCTTGTCTTGTAGGTCCTCATATCTGATTTTTCACTAAGACCGGGCGGTTCTTAGAACACGTCCTGGGTACCTACCTAAGGTGGTGTCTTCTTTCCACCTTAATCAGGAGATCGTGGTTCCAGCCTTTGCCTCTCCTGAATTGTCTTCCAAAGAGCGGTCTTTGGATGTGGTACGGGCTCTCCGTATCTGTGTGAAGAGGACAGCTCCTATCAGTAAGTCTGATTCCCTCTTTGTGCTGTTTGGTTTTCACAAACGTGGCTGGCCTGCTCACAAGCAGACCTTGGCCAAATGTATTAGAATGGTGATTGCACATGCTTATGTACAGGCTGGTCGTCCAGCTCCTGCTACTATTAAGGTCCATTCTACTATGTCTGTTGGACCTTCTTGGACGGCCCGCCGTGGTGCGACCCTTGAACAGTTGTGCAAGGCGGCTACGTGGTCCTCAGTGAACACGTTCATAAGGTTCTATGCCTTCGATACATCCGCCTCCCAGGATGCTTCTTTTGGACGCCGGGTTCTTGTGCCTGCTACAGTGCGTCCCCTCCCATAAGGAACTACTTTAGGACATCCCCGATGTTATTCTCTGTGGAGCCCAGTGTACCCCGCAGCAGAAAATTAGATTTATGGTAAGAACTTACCGTTGTTAAATCTCTTTCTGCGAGGTACACTGGGCTCCACAGGGCACCCACCCTGATGCATTTAGCTTCTTTGGGTTGGTATGGCATTAGCCGCTGACACTTTCTCCTGTCGTGAGAATGTGGTGTTTGTGGCTACTAACAGTTGTCGTCTTTTGCCTGCTACTGCATTGGACTGGTTAAAAACTGAGCTCCTGTGCATGGAGGTGGGGTTATAGAGGAGGCGGCGCTAGGCATTCTGGGAACAGTCAAAGCTTTGAGCCTGTTGGTGCTTCGGATCAAGATCCTACTCTACACCCCGATGTCATTCCTGTGGAGCCCAGTGTACCTCGCAGAAAGAGATTTAACAACGTTTAGTTTTTACCATAAATCTCATTTTCTAATACATGAGGCACTAGGAGCAAAAAAATGTACAATATTGGATAATAGCCTGGTTAAACTGTTGTTCAACGTACAAGAAACGTGTGGCATACAGTATACTCATTATTCTGGCACAACAAGCTCAGGGGGTAAAAGTAGCCCCAGTTAAAGATAAAAAACTACATTTAAAAACAGGAGCCCAATCACACAGCTGTAATATAAAGGAGCTTTTATGGAGTCAGAAATTTTTCCTATGTGTTTTATTTGTAATAGTATCAACATTTCAGTCTAAATGTTTGTTTATTGTTTTCTGTCAAGATGACTTCTAAACTAATAACTCCCCCTTCCCCATTTTACTGGGCATTTTTCTTCTTTTTCCGCGTTTTTGTTTAATAACAATAATATATACTATGTATGTATGTGTGTGTGTGTATATGTGTGTATTAATGTGTGCAATGTGAGTGTGTGTGTATGTGTATATATATATATATATATATATATTTATTACACACACATACTAGTATTATTAATCCAATTGTTCAGCATGCAATCCAGCTGCCTCCCCAATAACCCCTTTTTTCTGCCTTGTCATCAGGAAAGGGGATATGACTGCTTCTCAATATGAATTTAAAGGCAGACAGATTTCTCCATCAGTGCCTTTTTTTTGTCTCCTAATAGCGTCACAATGCGTCTGAGGATGTGTTAAGATCTGTATACAGATGTGTCCTCTCTTATACAGTATGCATTGCAGCAAGGACAGCACTGCATAGCAGGGTGTGCGCGATCACATGCTCCTGCTATGCCACAGACTTGAATGGGAGCCGAAGTGCACATACGCCCACTTCCACAGGTCCTGACAGCGATGCGAACGTGCACGGCATGCCGCGCTGGGTTCACAACATGGTTGTGATACAGCACGCTGCTAAAATCTTTATATACAAGATTCATGTATTAAATGAATCAGCAGAGTCTTTTCGTGCATTTTAGTCGCATTGCGTTGAGACCTAAGATGTATTTTTGGTAAGAAGACAACCAACATTAGGAGAGCTGCACATAACCTGGCTGCTTAGCTTTTAGTTGGGTTTCATTTTATTTTTTTCGTTTGGTGATTTCCTCAGCAAGAGGTGTTTCAGAGATGGAGACTTTCTTGTAAACCTCCACTGATTATTTTCCATTCAGATACGGTGGATTTGTGCACAAAACCATCTTCATTACAAAGGTACAGCAGTGTCCAAATTTCACATGAACCAGGACATTGTTCTTCCAGCATTTAAGCAGGTCTTGATCTCAGAAAATGGTTCACCTTCATCTCTCTTAGATGTGGTCCGTGCTTTACGTATTTATTTGGAAGGTACTGTATAGTCTTTCTTCGATGTACGGATTCCTTGTTGGTATTGGTAGATGGATCAAAACGTGGATGGCCAGCCTCTAAATCAGTCAGTTGCTAGATGGGTCACTTCAGCCATTCGTCAGGCTAATGTGCTGGTATCTGACGCCATTCAAACGCTCACTCGGCTCTTGCTGTTTGGGGTACCTGGGCTGTGCAACATGTGCATCTCTGGATCAGTTTTGCATGGCAGCTACATGGTCATCTGTGCACACCTTTACAAAATGTTATCGCTTACATGCTTTTGGAGCGAGTGGAGATCCCAGATTAATTGCGTCCCCCAGATTGATGATAGGGGAAATTCGATTTTTTTTTTACTTCCAGTATCGTAAAATGCTTTTCTCGAAGTTCAACCTGGGGACGCTCAGCTTCCTACCTGTGTGGTTAGTACCAGTTTCTTTGCACATTATTGTGGATTGTGTGTGTTAGTAGTTTTCTTTCTACGTCCAGGCAGCTTTGCTAAACGTAGACTGAGGAAGGTAGGAGGTGTTATGTAAGTAAGGGAATCAGCTGATTGTTTAGTGCCAGACTCCCAATAGGTCAGATACATAACCCATGGCATCTCCTCAGATGGATTTCAAGGAAGGGATTTTATGGAAAGTAAACAATGTTCACTTACATCCAGCCTCCCGGCACGTTAAACAGCTCTTCTAATCACGTCATGCCGCGGTGTGACTTATTAGTGCCGAACATCTTTTTGTACGACTTTATCTATTAAAATGACTACTTATTCGCAAAACAATGCGACTGAGACGCTCAAACAGCTTTTACTGAATAAAATTATATGTGGCATGCTTATTACGATTTTGCAGGGCAATGTAACTAAGATGCATCTTTAGCAAAAAAAAATCCACCCAATGTTAACGGAATTGCAAGGGACCTGTCAGCTCGATTACGCCAGGCATAACTATTCACAAAAAGTGAAAACTTTTCAAGTGAAAATGGTTTATCACCTGCAAATTAATTCCCCCCGTAGGGGCTGCATACCATTTCGGCCACCTTCATTGTGTTTCTGTAATTTTTATTAATATTTTCATTCCTAAACTATATAGATTGATGAAATGCTGTTTTGTTCTTTTTCTTTGCAGCGGTGTGTAATCCTCCTCCTACACTCAGTAATGCAGAACTTGTTGAAAGATTTGCCGACCTACCCAACTACTTTAACGCTATGACGGCGGAGTACAATTGCAAACATGATCCCAACCAAAAAATTGCAATAACTTGCTTAGGCAAAATCTGGTCCAATCCTAAAGAGGTCTGCCCACAAAGTAAGTCCTCCTATTGCTAAAGCTCAGGTGTGTGTGTGTGTGTGTGTGTGTGTGTGTGTGTGTGTGTGTGTGTATATATATATATATATATATATATATATATATATTTATTTCTCTGACGTCCTACTGGATGCTGGGGACTCCGTAAGGACCATGGGGAATAGCGGCTCCGCAGGAGACTGGGCACAACTAAGAAAGATTTAGGACTACCTGGTGTGCACTGGCTCCTCCCTCTATGCCTCTCCTCCAGACCTCAGTTAGAATTTTGTGCCCGGCCGAGCTGGTTGCACACTAGGGGCTCTCGTGAGCTCTTAGAAAAGAAAGTATATTTAGGTTTTTTATTTTCAGTGAGATCTGGCAACAGACTCACTGCTACGAGGGACTGAGGGGAGAAGAAGCGAACCTACCTGCTTGCAGCTAGCTTGGGCTTCTTAGGCTACTGGACACCATTAGCTCCAGAGGGATCGAACACAGGCCCAGCCTCGGTCGTCCGGTCCCGGAGCCGCGCCGCCGTCCCCCTTGCAGAGCCAGAAGCAAGAAGAACGTCCAGGAAATCGGCGGCTGAAGACTCCGGTCTTCATTAAGGTAGGTAATATAGTCAGTAAGACTATATATGTGTAAAATCCCCTGCCAAAAATATCCTGAAAAAAGCGGGAGAAGTCCGCCGAAAAGGGGACGGGGCTATCTCCCTCAGCACACTGGCGCCATTTCCTCTCACAGCTCCGCTGGAAGGACGCTCCCAAGGCTCTCCCCTGCAGTTTCCAGGCTCAATAGGGTAAAAAAGAGAGGGGGGCACTAAATTTAGGCGCAAACTGTGTATTATAGCAGCTATAGGGGAAAAATCACTGTGTGTAGTGTGAATTCCTGCATTATATAGCGCTCTGGTGTGTGCTGGCATACTCTCTCTCTGTCTCCCCAAAGGACTTTGTGGGGTTCTGTCCTCAGTCAGAGCATTCCCTGTGTGTGTGCGGTGTGTCGGTACGGCTGTGTGGTTTGATGAGGAGGCTTATGTGGAGGCGGAGCAGGTGCCGATAAATGTGATGTCACCCCCTGCGGGGTCGACACCTGAATGGATGGACATGTGGAAGGAATTACGCGACAGTGTCAACTCCTTACATAAAAGGTTTGACGACATAGCAGATGTGGGACAGCCGGCTTCTCAGCCCGTGCCTGCCCAGGCGTCTCAAAAACCATCAGGGGCTCTAAAACGCCCACTACCTCAGATGGCAGACACAGATGTCGACACGGATACTGACTCCAGTGTCGACGACGATGAGACTAGTGTACATTCCAATAGAGCCACTCGTTATACGATTACGGCAATGAAAAATGTGTTGCACATTTCTGATATTACCCCAGGTACCACAAAAAAGGGTATTATGTTTGGGGAGAAAAAGCTACCAGTGGTTTTTCCCCCATCTGATGAATTAAATGAAGTGTGTGAAGAAGCGTGGGCTTCCTGCGATAAGAAACTGGTAATTTCTAAAAAGTTACTAATGGTGTACCCTTTCCCGCCAGAGGACAGGTCACGTTGGGAGACATCCCCTAGGGTGGATAAAGCGCTCACACGTCTGTCAAAAAAGGTGGCACTACCGTCTCCGGACACGGCCACCCTAAAGGAGCCTGCGGATAGAAAACAGGAGGCTATCCTGAAGTCTGTATATACACACTCAGGAATTATACTGAGACCGGCTATTGCTTCAGCATGGATGTGCAGTGCTGCAGCTGCGTGGTCAGATTCCCTGTCGGAAAACATTGATACCCTAGACAGGGACACTATATTGCTAACCGTAGAGCATATTAAAGATGCTGTCTTATACATGAGAGATGCACAGAGGGATATTTGCCGGCTGGCATCTAAAATAAACGCAATGTCCATTTCTGCCAGGAGAGGATTGTGGACTCGGCAGTGGACAGGAGATACAGATTCTAAAAGGCACATGGAAGTTTTGCCTTACAAGGGTGAGGAGTTGTTTGGGGATGGTCTCTTGGACCTCGTTTCCAAGGCGACAGCTGGGAAGTCATCATTTTTACCCCATGTCCCCTCACAGCCAAAGAAAGCACCGTATTATCAGGTACAGTCCTTTCGGCCCCAGAAAGGCAAGCGGGTTAGAGGCGCGTCCTTTCTGCCCAGAGGTAGAGGGAAAAAGCTGCAACATACAGCCAGTTCCCAGGAACAAAAGTCCTCCCCCGCTTCCTCTAAGTCCACCGCATGACGCTGGGGCTCCACAGGCGGAGCCAGGTACGGTGGGGGCCCGTCTCAAGAACTTCAGCGACCAGTGGGCTCGCTCACGGGTGGATCCCTGGATTCTACAAGTAGTATCTCAGGGGTACAAGCTGGAATTCGAGACGTCTCCCCCTCGCCGTTTCCTCAAATCTGCCTTGCCGACCGCTCCCCCGGACAGGGAGACAGTGCTGGAGGCGATTCACAAGCTGTATTCTCAGCAGGTGATAATCAAGGTACCCCTCCTTCAACAAGGACGGGGTTACTATTCCACAATGTTTGTGGTACCGAAACCGGACGGTTCGGTGAGACCCATTTTAAATTTAAAATCCTTGAACACTTATATAAGAAGGTTCAAGTTCAAGATGGAATCGCTCAGGGCGGTGATTGCAAGCCTGGACGAGGGGGATTACATGGTATCACTGGACATCAAGGATGCTTACCTGCATGTCCCCATTTACCCTCCTCACCAGGAGTACCTCAGATTTGTGGTACAGGACTGTCATTACCAATTCCAGACGTTGCCGTTTGATCTGTCCACGGCACCGAGGGTATTTACCAAGGTAATGGCCGAAATTATGATACTCCTTCGGAAAAAGGGAGTTTTAATTATCCCGTACTTGGACGATCTCCTTATAAAGGCGAGGTCCAGGGAACAGTTGTTGATCGGAGTAGCACTAGCTCGGGAAGTGCTACAACAGCACGGCTGGATCCTGAATATTCCAAAGTCGCAGCTGGTTCCTACAACGCGTCTACTGTTCCTGGGGATGGTTCTGTACACAGAACAGAAAAAAGTGTTTCTCCCGGAGGAGAAGGCCAAGGAGTTGTCATCTCTAGTCAGAGACCTCCTAAAACCAAAACAGGTGTCGGTCCATGCAAGGATGTTTCAGTGGGATCTGTTGGACAAGTGGTCCGGATCGCATCTTCAGATGCATCGGCTGATAACCCTGTCTCCAAGGGCCAGGGTGTCGCTGCTGTGGTGGCTGCAGAGTGCTCATCTTCTAGAGGGCCGCAGATTCGGCATACAGGACTGGATCCTGGTGACCACGGATGCCAGCCTTCGAGGTTGGGGGGCAGTCACACAGGGAAGAAACTTCCAGGGACAATGGTCGAGTCAGGAGACTTCCCTACACATAAATATTCTGGAACTAAGGGCCGTTTACAATGCCCTAAGTCAGGCAAGACCCCTGCTTCAACACCAGCCGGTGCTGATCCAGTCAGACAACATCACGGCGGTCACCCATGTAAACCGACAGGGCGGCACAAGAAGCAGGATGGCGATGGCAGAAGCCACAAGGATTCTCCGATGGGCGGAAAATCATGTGTTAGCACTGTCAGCAGTGTTCATTCCCGGAGTGGACAACTGGGAAGCAGACTTTCTTAGCAGACACGACCTCCACCTGGGAGAGTGGGGACTTCATCCAGAAGTCTTCCAAATGATTGTACACCGGTGGGAAAGGCCACAGGTGGACATGATGGCGTCCCGCCTCAACAAAAAGCTAAAAAGATATTGCGCCAGGTCAAGGGACCCTCAGGCGATAGCTGTGGACGCTTTAGTGACACCGTGGGTGTACCAGTCGATTTATGTGTTCCCTCCTCTTCCTCTCATACCCAAGGTACTGAGGATAATAAGAAGGAGAAGAGTAAGAACTATAATCATTGTTCCGGATTGGCCAAGAAGAGCTTGGTACCCAGAACTTAAAGAAATGATATCAGAGGAACCATGGCCTCTGCCGCTCAGACAGGACCTGCTGCAGCAGGGACCCTGTCTGTTCCAAGACTTACCGCGACTGCGTTTGACGGCATGGCGGTTGAACGCCGGATCCTGAAGGAAAAGGGCATTCCGGAGGAAGTCATCCCTACGCTGATTAAAGCTAGGAAGGAGGTGACCGCAAACCATTATCACCGCATATGGCGAAAATATGTTGCGTGGTGTGAGGCCAGAAGGGCCCCAACGGAGGAATTTCAGCTGGGTCGATTTCTGCACTTCCTACAGTCAGGGGTGTCTATGGGCCTCAAATTAGGTTCCATTAAGGTCCAGATTTCGGCTCTGTCGATTTTCTTCCAAAAAGAACTGGCTTCACTGCCTGAAGTTCAGACGTTTGTTAAAGGAGTGCTGCATATTCAGCCCCCTTTTGTGTCTCCAGTGGCACCTTGGGATCTGAACGTGGTGTTGGATTTCCTTAAGTCACATTGGTTTGAGCCACTTAAAACCGTGGAACTTAAAATATCTCACGTGGAAAGTGGTCATGCTGTTGGCCTTGGCTTCGGCCAGGCGTGTGTCAGAATTGACGGCTTTGTCATGTAAAAGCCCTTATCTGATTTTCCATATGGATAGGGCGGAATTGAGGACTCGTTCCCAATTTCTTCCTAAGGTGGTATCAGCTTTTCATTTGAACCAACCTATTGTGGTGCCTGCGGCTACTAAGGACTTGGAGGATTCCAAGTTGCTGGACGTAGTCAGGGCCCTGAAAATCTATGTTTCCAGGACGGCTGGAGTCAGGAAAACTGACTCGCTATTTATCCTGTATGCGCCCAACAAGCTGGGTGCTCCTGCTTCAAAGCAGTCTATTGCTCGCTGGATCTGTAGTACGATTCAACTTGCACATTCTGCGGCTGGACTGCCGCATCCTAAATCTGTAAAAGCCCATTCCACGAGGAAAGTGGGCTCTTCTTGGGCGGCTGCCCGAGGGGTCTCGGCTTTACAACTTTGCCGAGCTGCTACTTGGTCGGGTTCAAACACATTTGCTAAATTCTACAAGTTTGATACCCTGGCTGAGGAGGACCTTGAGTTTGCTCATTCGGTGCTGCAGAGTCATCCGCACTCTCCCGCCCGTTTGGTAGCTTTGGTATAATCCCCATGGTCCTTACGGAGTCCCCAGCATCCACTAGGACGTCAGAGAAAATAAGAATTTACTCACCGGTAATTCTATTTCCCGTAGTCCGTAGTGGATGCTGGGCGCCCATCCCAAGTGCGGATTGTCTGCAATACTTGTATATAGTTGTTGCCTAACTAAAGGGTTATTGTTTGGAGCCATCTGTTTGAGAGGCTCAGTTGTTATTCATACTGTTCACTGGGTATAGTATCACGAGTTGTATGGTGTGATTGGTGTGGCTGGTATGAGTCTTACCCGGGATTCCAAATCCTTTCCTTATTGTGTCAGCTCTTCCGGGCACAGTTTCCCTAAGGTCTGGAGGAGGGGCATAGAGGGAGGAGCCAGTGCACACCAGGTAGTCCTAAATCTTTCTTAGTTGTGCCCAGTCTCCTGCGGAGCCGCTATTCCCCATGGTCCTTACGGAGTCCCCAGCATCCACTACGGACTACGAGAAATAGAATTACCGGTGAGTAAATTCTTATTTTCTCTGGCTGGGTCTACAGGATAACATTGGGATTTGGTTGAGCGACAGCGGAAATGGCACCAACACGGTCACAAGCTTTCTGGCCTCCCAGGATGCATCGGGGCCTCACCATATAGTCCCGCCCACTGACTCAGTCAAATCATTTTTTTTTGCTTGGTGCGGCAGGAAGCCGCATGGTCACAGGGCTG
This sequence comes from Pseudophryne corroboree, assembly GCF_028390025.1. Classification (NCBI taxonomy): domain Eukaryota; kingdom Metazoa; phylum Chordata; class Amphibia; order Anura; family Myobatrachidae; genus Pseudophryne; species Pseudophryne corroboree. The sequence continues at coordinate 704,453,607 of NC_086445.1, forward strand.
CTGTGAATAAAGCAGCCTGAAGCTTTTATTATGTTATTTTTATAGACTTACTATGTTTTTTGAGTGACTTTTCTTAACAGCGTCTTAAACGCATACTGGAAAGAGTCGCTTCAACAACTCCCCACCGGGTCGCAACAACGCTTACCTTCGCGGTATAGTGCTGTCTCGACGAGCGTCTGTGTCGGATGTTCTAGCAGGTCCAGCAGACGTAACCAGGCTGTGGCCGGAGCATGGGGGGAAGGTAAGTCTATGGATTTCCTCTTACTAGAGGGGTCCGGACACAGCTACACTGTATTGGTGGAGACTACAAACAGTGTGTTGATGCGCCGAACATCTCGAGTGCGACAGCGCTACGCTCTAGGGATCATAGGCGCCAGGACTAGGTAGAGGCCGCGATCCTTAGAGTTTAAGTCAACAGGGGGATTCAGACGCTCTCCTGGCCGCCCCTCCTCCGAGTTCATGACCAGTTTCTGCGTGTCTCCTGTCTATGAACTAAATGACCTCACTTCCGTCTCAGACGCTACCACGAGGGTACTCGGTCGCAGCTTAGACGCTGCGGTTGTGTACACTAGAGATCCCGCCTAGACGAGTCACAGGCCGTAGCGTCTGTATACACGTGGAAGTCGCTGAGCGCCCGTGTCCGTCAGTGAGCGACTGTATCCGTTGTCAGTTATCAGGAGCAGTAGTGTACATCAGTAGCGTCTGAATCCACTCAGCGTCTTACGAGCACATTTGCTTGGATATGGAAGTGTGGTGAGTCTCCCTGTATCCCGCTGTACGGAGGAAGGTTATACAGTACTGAAAATTCTCTCTACTTGTTAGTATGAATTGTTAATTTTTAGTACATATTGCATATGAGATCTGTATATTACTATGTTTTCTGCATGTTATGTTGAAAAAGAACCAGCTGAAACACAAGTACAATTTTCCTACTTACTTGTAAGTTGTTATTGGGGTTGTATTCTCATATGACAATGTCTAATGCCTTAACATGGGACTGACTGCTAGTATGTGTGCTGACTTTTCTATGTTGTCAGTCCTCTTCTGACCCTCAATTCAGGTGCACGGCTGTGGTCAGATTGATCTCACTTCTATATACTCATATAGGTGATTTTCAGTCACAAATTGTGTAGTCATTAACAGATTATTACCATGTCTGTGAGCGGCAAAAGTGACGAGGAGAATTTATCAAGCACTCTTACATCCCAAACATGCTTATCTTGTAAGACAGGGTTAATTGGTATGGACCAATTGGTCACTTATGAGGGGTTGTGTGCGAACTGTTTTGCTTTTCAGCAAAGTAAAAAAACAGGAGTTTGTTCAACCACCAACAGAGCCACCATGGAATATGTTCGCAAATACTTTATCTTAAATAGCGGACAGGTTAACTCCGGTAGCACCACCTCAAGGGTTAGGTTACACTATTAACCCATACATGCAGCTCCCCTCCTACGGCTTGGTTCCAGTAGCCTCTACAAGCAACTAAGGGACAGGTAAGAATAAGACAGATGCGTCTATGTGGCAGACTACTCAAGATGATACAACAGATGATGATACAGTATATTCAAATACTCCGTATGATGATCAGTCGCAGAGTTTTAGTTCAGAGGATGTAGCTGAACTTATTAATGCTGTGAAGGCTGTTCTCTCTTTGGAAGAGCCAGCCAAGACAGTGTTAAAATCTAAAGCACCTGTGTTTAAACGAACAAAATCAGTTAAAACTGAATTCCCAGCGTCAGATGAGCTGACTGAAATGATGGAAGAATCTTGGGCGACGCCCAGTAAAAAGTATAAGATTCCGAAAAGATGGAATTCTTATTATCCATTTCCAGCTGCGAATTGTTCGAAAAGAGAAGTTCCTCCAAAAGTAGATGCACATGTACTGCGACTTGTGCATAAATCTGCTTTACCACTGTCGTCTACCTCACTAAATGATGTCACAGACAGAAGGGTAGATAGCTTCTTGAAAAATATATTTTCTCTCGCAGGAGCAGTGGTAAGACCTGCTATGGCTTCGGCTTGGATAGCAAAGTCAATGGGCGAATGGATAGAGGAACTAGAGAATGACCTCTCTTCTAATAGGGAGCAAGAGTATAATTTAAGCCGTTTAAGACAATCTGCCCAATACTTGGAAGAAGCGGCAATTAACATGGGTACAATCGCTTCTAGAGCATCAGCCTTGACGGTAGCCGCTCGTAGAGCAGTTTGGCTGCGTACTTGGAAAGCAGATGCAGAATCCAAGAAGGAATTGGAAGCATTACCTTTTATTGGTAATATATTGTTTGGGAAACGATTGTCAGACATTCTAGAATCGAACGCTGAGTCGAAGGTCAGATTTCCGACTAGTTATAACCCTAAGTCGAGGGGTTCAAAGTTTCGGCCATTTCGATGGCAAGGCAAAGCCAAGGCTAAAGAGGAGTCTAAACAACCCCAGTTCAAAACCAGGGGTAGGAAGCAGTTGGCTACCAAAAAGCCAGCTTCCAAGCCTGAACAGAAACCATCAGCCTGAAGAGACGGGCCTCCGCCTGGAGGATTCCAGGTTTGGGAGCCGACTCCTTCATTTTGCACACATATGGCAACAGTCAACAACAGATGCTTGGGTGCAGGAGGTGGTATCTCAGGGGTATGGGTTCCCATTCAGGAGGCAGCCTCCTCAAAGATTTTTTTGCACCAGCCCGTCTCGTATAGAACCGAAGGCCAGTGCCCTGCAAGAAGCAGTCCAAAAATTACTGCAGTCAGGTGTGATTGTCCCAGTACCGCCATCACAAAGGGGACAGGGGTTTTACTCCAATCTATTTCCAATCCAGAAGCCAAATGGGTAATTTCGACAAATTCTCAATCTGAAAAGGTTGAACAAATACATTTGGATCCCAGGGTTCCACATGGAGACGTTACGCTCCATAATGTTGGCTATGGAACCGGGAGATTACGTGGTATCTCTGGATGTACGGGATGCTTACCTACATGTGCCTATGGCACTGTCTCATCAGTGTTACCTCAGGTTTGCCATCCTCCAGGAACATTTTCAGTTCCAAGCTTTGCCCTTCGGGCTAGCAACAGCACCCAGGGTGTTTACCAAAATTATGGTGGTTATGGCAGCTTTTCTGCGCAAGCAGGGGATAAGACTATTCCCATACCTTGACGACCTGTTAATCCTAGCACATTCGCAGGATTTACTTTTGAGCCATCTTCAACGGACAATAGTTTGTTTACAGAGACACGAATGGCTCATAAATTTGGAAAAGTCGTCTCTGAATCCGTCACAGCAGATGGTTCATTTGGGGGCCATATTGGATTCAGACCTACAGAAAGTTCTCTTACCAGAGAAAAAGATAGTCAAGGTGCAGGTCATGGTTCAGGAAGCGTTGCACGCCCAGACAATGTCAGTCCATGCAGCAATGCGACTGTTGGGTCTGATGGTATCAACCTTCGACATGGTGGAATATGCGCAATTACACTCCAGACCATTGCAGCACCTTATTCTGACCAAATGGAACGGAAATCATCAGACGATAAAAAAGCAGATGATAAAGTTTCCAGTAAACGTAAAAAGGTCTCTAGCGTGGTGGCTACAGACAGACCATTTAAACAAGGGGAGACCCTTTTGGATAAAAGAATGGCAAGTCCTGACAACAGATGCCAGTCTGCAAGGCTGGGGTGCGGTACTCGGAGGCCTGTGGTTCCAGGGAAAATGGACCGCAAGGGAAAGTCTCCTGCCAATAAATCTTTTGGAAATAAGGGCCATTTATATGGCTCTAGTTCAGGCAAAGGACAGTCTGCAAGGAAGACCGGTCCAGATTCGCTCAGACAATGCGACAGCAGTAGCGTACCGCAATCATCAAGGAGGAACTCACAGCAAAAGATTGATGGAGGAAGTAACTCCCATTCTAAGATGGGCAGAACTCCATCTTCCAGCATTGTCGGCAGTGTTTGTCCCAGGTGTACTGAACTGGGAAGCGGATTTTCTCAGTCGACACACTATTCAGGAAACCGAATAGGCATTACACCCAGAAGTGTTTCAGACACTTTTGAACAGATGGGGTCTACCAGAGAGAGACCTTATGGCGTCTCGTTTAAACAACAAAGTTCCGAAGTACGGATCGAGAACATGGGGTCCAGGAGCGGTCGGTAGAATGGAAATTTCATCTGGCGTATCTGTTCCCTCCAATATCTCTGTTACCCAGAGTGGTGAGAAAAATAAAGCAAGCAAAGGGAGCGATAATTCTAATAGCTCCAGCTTGGCCAAGAAGGCATTGGTACACAGATCTGCTGAGAATGTCTGTGAAACCTCTATCTTAGAAGCTAGAGGATTTTCAAAACAAGTAATCCAAACTATGCTTAGAGCAAGAAAGCCTTCTTCAGCTCGTGTGTATCATAGAATATGGCAAGCCTATATTCATTGGTGTACTGGAAAAAGTTTGAATCCAAGATCTTTTAAAGTATCCAGGATTTTTGATTTCCTTCAAGCAGGATTGGATAAAGGTTTGAAAGTTGCTTCCTTGAGAGTTCAAGTATCAGCATTAACTGTATGGGTTCAGCGAAAGATTGCTGATTTACATGATGTACGTACTTTCTTTCAGGGAGTTGTACATATTCAACCTCCATTTGTTCCTCCTGCAGCTCCCTGGGATTTGAATTTAGTTCTTAAATTCCTCCAGGGACCTCCGTTTGAACTGCTTAAGAGAGCAGATCTTAAATGGTTAACGGCTAAAGTGCTTTTTCTACTGGCAATGGCGTCAGCCAGAAGGGTGTCAGATTTAGGAGCGTTATCGTGTAAGTCTCCTTTCCTAAGTTTTTTTCCAGACAGAGCGGTTCTCAGAACGAGATCTGGTTATCTTCCAAAGGTGGTTTCAAAGTTTCACCTTAATGAAGAGATTGTAGTCCCAGCTTTTCAGGTATCGGGACTATCTGCGGGAGAAGCGTCGCTGAACGTAGTCCGAGCTTTAAGAATCTACATAGATCGTACTAGTGCCATCAGGAAAACCGATTCTATCTTCATCCTCTACGGATTCCATAGAAGAGGATGGCCTGCTAGTAAACAGATGCTGACGAGATGGCTCCGAATGGTAATATCAGAAGCTTATTCTCATGCAGATCTCCCTACTCCGGCTAATGTCTCTGCTCACTCTACACGTAAGGTAGGTCCTTCATGGGCAGCACAACAGGGTGCTTCAGCAGAACAGATTTGTAAGGCAGCCACATGGTCTTCCATAAACACATTCATTAGACATTATGCCTTGGATTCTTTTGCCTCTCATGACGCAGACTTCGGGCGAAAGGTCCTCCTGTGTAATCAGGAGCGTCCCCACCACTAAAATGGCTTTGGGAATCCCAATGTTATCCTGTGGATAATCCTGTGGACCCAGCCAGAGAAATAGACGTTATGGTAAGAACTTACCGTTGATAACGTGATTTCTCTTATGTCCACACCTGATTTGAGGATCTTGACCATCACTAAAACTCTTCCCTCTTGTATGGAAGGGTGTGCATGTGTGTTCTAATCACCTAAATAGGTTTCTTCCTGATGCTCCTGCCTAAATCGCTGTGGAAAGAACTGATTTGACCGAGTCAGTGGGCGGGACTATATGGTGAGGCCCCGATGCATCCTGGGAGGCCAGAAAGCTCGTGACTGTGTTGGTGCCATTTCCGCTGTCGCTCAACCATATCCCAATGTTATCCTGTGGACATAAGAGAAATCACGTTATCAACGGTAAGTTCTTACCATAACGTGTGTGTGTGTGTGTGTGTGTGTGTGTGTGTGTGTGTGTGTGTATATATATATATATATATATATATATATATATATATGCGTGTGTGTATATATATATATATATATATATATATATATATATATTATATATATATATATATATATATTATATATATATATATATGAACAGTGGTGCAAATAGCGTTGCTACCAATAAAACAAGACTACTATAGGTAAGTATAATGATAAATCCCGTTCAAAGTTCAAAAACACATCCCCTAATTCTGGGGGGCTGCTAGGCAGGTTCTCTTGTGTGGACTCTATTTCCAAAGTCCGGTTGAATTAAAATGTGAAAGGGTGGTAGAACCCGGCGCCTTCTGTGTTATGTGGTTTCCAAGTGAGGCTAGAATAATATTAAGCGTACCGCATCTCAGGTGTGTTCAAGCGTGTAGAATGGATGTAACTTCTCCTGGTCGCGATCTTCTTACTTCCCCGGTTACTCCGTGGGTGGACCGTGAGGAGATTAAAAACCACAATAGTGTAATATTGCAAAACAACAATAACAGGTGTGCTGGTATAGAAAACGTTTTTCAAATGTGATGAATAGTGAAAGAATAATTCACCCAGTATCAATTTCATAAACACAGTGGTGTATCCGCAACCTAAGGTAGTTTAAAAATAAGTACCATCAGGACTTGTAGATCTTGCATATAGTATGTTCCTTTATGGTGTTCCTTTCCCGTGGTGTGGAGTTCAGGGCTCATGAACAATCAGGAACTTGGGTAGTTAGGGAAATGTGCTTCACACTCGGGCAGGACAGGACAGAACACACAGGATTCAGACCGGACCAGGAACTCCAAACCATGCAGTGACACCAACTGTAGAAGTCCAAGACAACATTCCACAGGACAGGAGCCAGACATAAGCACATACAGGAGAAAAAACCTTCTATCACCGGCCGAGTGAGCCCTGAACTCCACACCACGGGAAAGGAACACCATAAAGGAACATACTATATGCAAGATCTACAAGTCCTGATGGTACTTATTTTTAAACTACCTTAGGTTGCGGATACACCACTGTGTTTATGAAATTGACACTGGGTGAATTATTCTTTCACTATTCATCACATTTGAAAAACGTTTTCTATACCAGCACACCTGTTATTGTTGTTTTGCAATATTACACTATTGTGGTTTTTAATCTCCTCACGGTCCACCCACGGAGTAACCGGGGAAGTAAGAAGATCGCGACCAGGAGAAGTTACATCCATTCTACAGGCTTGAACACACCTGAGATGCGGTACGCTTAATATTATTCTAGCCTCACCTGGAAACCACATAACACAGAAGGCGCCGGGTTCTACCACCCTTTCACATATATATATATATATATATATATATATATATATATATATATATAATAATGTAGCGGTAGCTGATTTTGCCTAGGGCCTGCAGCCGTCCCACTCCCAGTAAAATCTGCCACCCCAGTGACTTCCCGTAGTTAGGTGTTTTCTCCCCCTCTGACTGCCTCTCCGGAATGCGACAGCCTGGGGAGTGCTTCCAGTGAGATGTCACTCCCCTGTGGTCAGAGCAGCCCGATCTGACTTCTATGGGCTGCAGCTGATGCAGCCCCAGTCAGTTTGCCTGTTGATTTGTGCACGTGCTGGATCAGTTTCCCACTAATGCACACATTTCAGACTGGTATATCCCCCAGGACATAGAGGAATGAGCTGCTGATGGCACTGTTTGTATCAATCAGTCACTAATTTGTATAATTTCACATGGTCAGCATCTCTAAGAGGATAGGTATTGTGGGGTGCTACCAGTATGTAGTGGTTAGTTCCTAATAAAAGTTGTCCAAACTACTACTACCGGTGTACTGGTGAGGTTATGGGTTTCTAAGGAGCATCGATGTGCATGGGGAGTGAAGGCTAGTCAGTCTGGTCCTGCTCCTTGGTGACAAAGTTAATGCTGGCTATGATAGACAGGTGTCACAACAAACAATGCAACTAGATGTGTACGGAGCTAGTCAGAGTGTTCATGTAGACCCCTGTCCACTGCCGAAAGCGCCTGGACATGAGAGCATCAGAACTGGCCCATGGATCAATGTAAGAAGGTTGCGTGGTCTGATGACTTGTGTTCCATTTGATATAATTGTGATGGCCATGTGCGTGTACCTTGGTAAGAGATGGCACCAAGATGCACTTTGAGAAGAAGGCAAGCCAGAAGACGCCGTGTGATGCTCTGGGTAATGTTCATATGGATCTTAACGTGACATGTACCACCTAATAAACATTGCAGACCAATTGCACCCCTTCATGGCAATAGTTTCCTTGATGGCAGTGGCCTCTTTCATTAGGGGTGCTTTCAGGAACATGACAAATCTTTGTCACAATTGACCTAAATATTCCAGAAAATCTATGAAGCCAAGCTACAATAAGACATGTTTAGTAATCCTGGAATAAAACAGCCTTGTGTTCTCCTTTCAGAGTTACTGTATATTCAGACTGCACCTCTTTTTAGATTTTAACCGTTTCATCCCTATGTATTGTTTTGTCTGTCTGTCATCTTTAAACTTACGTTTTTTGTTGCGTGATGTAAAATAGAAATATACTATTGCATGTAACTGATTTCATTTGTCCACTTGTGCTTTCCAATTATTTAAAATCCCTTTGTTAATTTTCGTTAACATATTATAACAATTCTTCTGGGTTATTATTTTGTAACCTCATCTTGTTTGCTTTATATTTCATTGAAACTAAGAACCCAAATGTATATGTAGGTTCTTTTTAACTATTGTGGCAACATCCTTTGGGCCATTACTTGATGGTATTCCTTTGACTTCTCTGTGTGTTACAAAAATGTGCATTGTGTGAATGAGTTAAGTATGGTATGCTGGCTGCTGGGATTCCGGTGGTCAGCAAACAGACACCAGGATCCCGGCAGTGGAATGCTGCAAGGGGTAGGTGAGCGCAAGAAAGCCCCTTGCGGGCTCGGTGGCTCCCTGCAGTCGCCACAGGTTCTATTCCCACTCTATGGGTGTCGTTGAACACATATGAGTGGGAGTAGACCCTATGGGTCGACATTCCGAATGGCGGCATTTTTAACGGTCTGGATTCCATCGTCTGCATTCTGACCACTGGGATCCCCATCGTCGGTATATGAACTGCATACTGTGTGAATTTAACAGTTCTCGCCATTTCATTCACCTCAATAAAACTCTGGTAATGATGGAAACCGATATCTGTAATCACCTATTGCTTTTTATGACATCACACTACATTTTCTTGCTAAGTTAAAATAATTGTATAATATTCATACTAATTTATGTTCACTCAAAGTTACAACAAAATTAACACTACTGTTTTCATATTTAATTTTTGCAGGATAGTTAAGTGATTTGCAGAAGAAAAAACGTTTTGTGGAGACAAAATGATGCCGTTATGTGGCTATTGTTTAGAATCTGCTCTCAAATTTGCAGTGCAGCTTTTGGAATATTTGCGAGACTATGGGGGAATCAATTAGCTGCGGTAATTTAACATGGGCAAATTGATCCCCCAGGGCTTAGCCCCGAAGGCACCCCGCAGGCTGCGCTTAACTGGGAATTCTTTTTGGGTCTAAGCAGACCCAAAAAGAATGACCTTGATAAATAGCCTGTTATCTGGTGCCACGATCATGTTAACACATAGTTCTGGGAACTTATCCTGGATTCTGTGTGTTAACGCCCAAAAAAACTGCAGTGTCTCGGGCATGATAAAAGGGATCTAATTTGAATAGCCATGGTTATTTAAAGCCAGAGACTGCCACCTTTTTTCACACCTGGTAAATTACAGGGTCTAGTTTAATTCCCCCCAATATTGAGGATCTTTTGCATTCATGGCAGTGAAGCATACGCAAAATAAGGGTACATTTCCCCTCTTTCATCTTTGTAATAAGCTTGAATGATATACTCATTCCTTAACAATGTGTCAGATTTGTTTTCATGAATATTACAGTGCTTTAAATATTTTATCAACATTCTAAGTATTCTTTTGACAGTTAAGCTGGCCATATACAGTACGTACTTTAAGATTCTTTTCCAACAACAATCTGGTAATGTGTGGGAGCAAAGACTCCAATTACTGGAAAATGGACAAAAACCGTTGTTCAGACAAGTTTGTTAAATCTGTTTTATGTTGCCAGTTTGTGTAAACAATGGTTTCTGTCCATTTTCCAGTGTTTGGGAGTAAATGGTTGGCGTGTCCCTGCCCCCATACATTATCAGATTTTAGTGGGAAAAGCTCATCTTAAGGCCCATATAGATGGGCCGATGTGGGAGAGATGTGTGCTGAGCGAACCGCTCAGCACACATCTCTCCCGCCGCTCAGCACAGCGCGATCTCTGCTGAGCGTGCGGGGGGAGACAGGGGGGCCGCTCACTTCACCCAGTGGGTGAAGTGAGCTACCCGCTAGATTGGCCTGCACGGCAGGCCAATCTAGCACCAGCGATAGCGATGTGCGGGGCTGCGCATCGCTATCGCTGTTAGGGCTACACACGGAGCGATCTTGCTGAAAATCTAAGCAATCTAGTCAGATTGCTTAGATTATCGCTCCGTGTGTACCCCCATTTAAAGTGTATGGCCATCTTCACTGGATTAAAGCATAGGAATTGTCGATAACATTTTGGAGTGCATGTTTATAGTCCATCACAATGATTTTCTAATTTAGATGTATTTTTATGTCTTTTAGGAAACTCCATACCTATCATTGTAGGTAAGTTAGCAAAACTGTACTCAGCTACTTGTTTGGATTGGTTTTGTGTGTGTTTCGCAGATTTTTTTTTTCCCCCTTAAACTGTAAATTTTCTTTATTTTTGATACATTGGATGATCTTTTTTCATACTGGATACAGACATGGTAAATAAAAGCCTGTTTACACATTGTAAGTTGTTAAATACATGCTATAGCTGATGTAAAATGCGTCCATGGTTTAAAGAGGATGTGTTTTGTTAAGCACAGGCCTTCCATGGTTTCAGTGATTAGCATGTTAGCAGTAATGGTGGCCACTGTGGCACTCCTGCCTCGCGTTATCACTCTAGACTAGTGAAAGGCAGTTCTGTGGCGCACAGGACTTATAGGGGTGGTCAGAGTACTACTCAGAATACTGTTTGCACACTGGGCCTGATTCAGATGTAGAAGGAGCAGCGACAGCACTAATAAGGTAATTCAGCAGGAAGCGTCACGCCTCTTGCATCCATTACTGATCCAAGCTACGTCCTGGGACACAGCATCTGATCTAATGCGACACCATCGGCCGCCTGTGTGACCCATGGGATTGCATAAGCTGGCCGCCGCAGGTCTGAGCAAAAGGCCAGGAATTCTTCATTCTCTTACGGAGATCGCTGGCCTCGTCCCTCCCCCTGCAACAGATACCTGGCTTTGCCTCCGTTTTTTGAGAAATGACCAGGTTGTCAGCCACTGACCATCTGATGCCGTCCGGAGTTCACCGTCGCAGACCTGTACTGCACCTGCACAGAATGGGTCCAGCACACATACAAAGTACTGAACAAGTACGTCAGGAACTGAATCAAGCCCATTGTGCTGCTCTTTTAATCTGTCACCCTCTAGGACAGACGCAGCAAGTAAGATTTCTTTCTTTCTCTAACGTCCTAGTGGATGCTGGGAACTCCGTAAGGACCATGGGGAATAGCGGGCTCCGAAGGAGGCTGGGCACTCTAGAAAGATCTTAGACTACCTGGTGTGCACTGGCTCCTCCCACTATGACCCTCCTCCAAGCCTCAGTTAGATTTCGTGCCCGGCCGAGGTTGGATGCACACTAGGGGCTCTCCTGAGCTCTTAGAAAGTTATAGTCTTAGAATTTGTTATTTTCAGTGAGACCTGCTGGCAACAGGCTCACTGCAGCGAGGGACTAAGGGGAGAAGAAGCGAACTCGCCTGCTTGCAGCCGGATTGGGCTTCTTAGGCTACTGGACACCATTAGCTCCAGAGGGATCGACCGCAGGCCCAGCCTTGATGTTCGGTCCCGGAGCCGCGCCGCCGTCCCCCTTACAGAGCCAGAAGCAAGAAGATGGTCCGGAAAATCGGCGGCATGAAGACTCTGTCTTCACCAAGGTAGCGCACAGCACTGCAGCTGTGCGCCATTGCTCCTCTCACACACTTCACACTCCGGTCACTGAGGGTGCAGGGCGCTGGGGGGGGCGCCCTGAGGCAGCAATAAAAACACCTTGGCTGGCTAAAATACCTCAATATATGGCCCCAGGGGCTATATATGAGGTAAATACCCCTGCCAGAATTCCATAAAAAACGGGAGAATAGGCCGCGAAAAAGGGGCGGAGCCTATCTCCTCAGCACACTGGCGCCATTTTTCCCTCACAGCTCGGCTGGAGGGAAGCTCCCTGGCTCTTCCCTGCAATTCTACAGTACAGTAAGATGGAAAAGAGAGGGGGGGCATTAAAATTGGCACTGTATACAGTATATTATATAAAAGCTATTAGGGACATAACTCAGTTAGTCCCTGTATATATATAGCGCTCTGGTGTGTGCTGGCATACTCTTACTCTGTCCCCCTAAAGGGCTTTTGTGGGTCCTGTCCTCGTTTAGAGCATTCCCTGTGTGTCTGCGGTGTGTCGGTACGGCTGTGTCGACATGTTGAATGAGGAGGCTTATATGGTGACAGAACAGAGGCCGATATATGTGATGTCGCCCCCTGTGGGGCCGACACCAGAGTGGATGGATAGGTGAAAGGTATTAACCGACAGTGTCAACTCCTTACATAAAAGGGTGGATGACGTAACAGCTGTGGGACAGCCGGCTTCGCAGCCCCGCGCCTGCCCAGGCGTCTCAAAGGCCATCAGGGGCTCAAAAACGCCCGCTCTCTCAGATGGCAGACACAGATGTCGACACGGAGTCTGACTCCAGTGTCGACAAGGTGGAGACATATACACAATCCACTAGGAACATCCGTGACGTGATCCCGGCAATAAAAAATGTGTTATACATTTCTGACTTTAACCCAAGCGCCTCTAAAAATGGGTTTTAGGTTTGGGGAGAAAAAACAGGCAGTGTTTTGTTCCCCCATCAGATGAATAAATGAAGTGTGTGAAAGCGTGGGTTCCCCCGTTAAGAAACTGGTAATTTATAAAAAGTTACTGATGGCGTACCCTTTCCCGCCAGGTGGATAAGTTACGCTGGGAGATATCCCCTAGGGTGGATAAGGCGCTCACACGTTTGTCAAAAAAGGTGGCACTGCCGTCTTAGGATACGGCCACTTTAATAGGTACCTGTTGATAAAAAACAGGAGGCTATCCTGAAGTCTGTATTTACACACTCAGGTACTAGACTGAGACCTGCAGATAGTGCTGCTGCAGCGTGGTCGGTGACCCTGTCAAACAGGGATACTAGTTGGAAAACATAAAAACATATTAAAGACGTCGTCTTATATATGGGGGATGCACAGAGGGATATTTTGCCGGCTGGCATCCAAAATAAATGTAATGTCCATTCTGTCAGGAGGGTATTAGAGACCTGTCACTGGACAGGTGATGCTGACTTAAAAAGCGCATAGAGAGCCTTATAAGGGTGAGGAATTATTTGGGGATGGTCTCTGGGACCTCGTATCCACAGCAACTGCTGGGAAGAAATCATTTTACCTCAGGTTTCCTCACAGACAAAGGTACAGTCCTTTCGGCTTCAGAAAAGCAAGCGGGTCAAATGGCGCTTCCTTTCTGTACAGAGACAAGGGTAGAGGGAAAAAAGCTGCACCAGTCAGCCTGTTCCCAGAATCAAGATTCTTCCCCCGCCTCCTGTGAGGCCACACCATGACGCGGGTGCTCCACAGGTGTAGCCAGGTACGGTGGGGGGCCGTCTCAAAAATTTCAGCAATTAGTGGGCTCGCTCACAGGTGGATCCCTGTTTCTTTCAAGTAGTATTTCAGGGGTACAAGCTGGAATTCGAGATGTCTCCCCCCAGCCGTTTCCTAAAATATGCCTTGCTGACAACTCCCTCAGGCAGGGAGGCTGTGCTAGAGGCAATTAATAAGCGGTATTCCCAGCAGGTAATACTCAAGGTGCCCCTACTTCAATAAGGACGGGGTTACTATTCCACACGGGTTGGGGTACCGAAACCGCATGGTTCGGTGTGACCCATTTTATATTTAAAATTCTTGACCACAAAAATTCAAGTTCAAGATGGAATCGCTCAGGGCGGTTATTCCAAGCCTGGACGAGGGGGATTACATGGTATCCTGGGACATCAAGGATGCTTACCTGCATGTCCCCATTTACCATCCTCGCCAGGAGTACCTCAGATTTGTGGTACAGGATTACCATTACCAAGTCCAGACACTGCCGTTTGGACTGTACATGGCACCGAGGGTGTTTTATCAAGGTAATGGCCGAAATGTTGATACTCCTTCAAAAAAAGGGAGTTGTAATTATCCCGTACTTGGACAATCTCGTTATAAGGGCGAGGTCCAAGGAGCAGTTGGTAGTGGGGGTAGCACTATTTTGGAAAGTGCTACAACAGCATGGTTGGATTCTAAACAGTCCAAAGTCACAGCTGGTTCCTATGACACGTCTACTGTTCCTGGGGATGGTTCTGGACATAAACCAGAAATAGTGTTTCTCCCGGAGGAGAAAGCCAAGGAGTTGTCATCTCTAGTCAGAGACCTCCTGAAGCCAAAATAGGTAGCGGTGCATCATTGCACGCGAGTCCTGGGAAAAATGGTAGCTTCCTACGAAGCAATCCCATTAGGCAGGTTCCATACAAGAACTTTTCAGAGGGACCTGTTGGACAAGTGGTCCGGATCGCATCTTCCGATGCATAGGCTGATAACCCTGTCTCCAAGGACCAGGGTATCTCTACTGTGGTGGCTGCAGAGTGCCCATCTTCAAGAGGGCCACAGGTTCGGCATACAGGACTAGGTCCTAGTGACCATGGATTCCAACCTTTGAGGCTGGGAGGCAGTCACACAGGGAAGAAATTTCCAGGGACTTTGGTCAAGTCAGGTTATTTCCCTACACATAAATATTCTGGACCTGAGGGCCATTTACAATGCCCTGAGGCCGGCAAGGCCTCTGCTTCAAAACCAGCCGGTACTGATCCAATCAGACAACATCACGGCAGTCGCCCATGTAAACCAACAGGGCGGCACAAGAAGCAGGATGGCGATGGCAGAAGCCACAAGGATTCTCCGATAGGCGGAAAATCATGTGTTAGCACTGTCAGCAGTGTTCATTCCCGGAGTGGACAACTGGGAAGCAGATCTTCTCAACAGACACGACCTCCACCCGGGAGAATGGGGACTTACACCATTGGGAAAGGCCACAGGTGGACATGATGGCGTCCCGCCTCAACAAAAAGCTATAAAAGATATTGCACCGGGTCAGGGGACCCTCAGGCGATAGCTATGGACGCTCTGGTAACACCGTGGGTGTACCAGTCGGTTTATGTGTTCTCCCCTCTGCCTCTCATACCAAAGGTACTGAGAATAATAAGAAGGCGAGGAGTAAGAACGATACTCGTGGATGGCCAAGAAGAGCTTGGTACCCAGAACTTCAAGAATTTATATCAGAGGACCCATGGCCTCTGCCACTCAGACAGGACCTGCGGCAGCAGGGGCCCTGTCTGTTCCAAGACTTACCGCGGCTGCGTTTGTCGGCATGGCGGTTGAACGCCGGATCCTGAAGGAAAAGGGCATTCCGGAGGAAGTCATTCCTACGCTTACTAAAGCCAGGAAAGAGGTTACAGCAACTCATTATCACCGCATATGGCGAAAATATGTTGCATGGTGTGAGGCCGAAAGGGCCCCAACAGAGGAATTTCAACTAGGTCGATTTCTGCATTTCCTGCAAGCAGGAGTGACTATGGGCCTTAAATTGGGTTCCATTAAGGTACAGATCTCGGCTCTGTCGATTTTCTTTCAAAAAGAACTAGCTTCAGTACCTGAAGTTCAGACATTTATAAAAGGAGTGCTGCAGAGTCAGCCCACGTTTGTGCCTCCTGTGGCACCTTGGGATCTCAACGTGGTGTTGAGTTTCTTAAAATCACATTGGTTTGAACCACTAAAAACCGTGGATCTGAAATATCTCACGTGGAAGGTGGTTATGTTATTGGCCTTGGCTTCTGCCAGGCGAGTATCAAAGTTGGTGGCTTTGTCTTGTAAAAGCCCTTATTTAATTTTCCATATGGATAGGGCAGAATTGAGGACTCGTCCCCAGTTTCTCCCAAAGGTGGTGTCAGCGTTTCACCTGAACCAGCCTATTGTGGTGCCTAGGCTATTAGGGACTTGGAGGACTCCAAGTTGCTAGACGTTGTCAGGGCACTGAAAATCTATGTTTCCAGAACGGCTAGAGTCAGAAAATCTGACTCGCTGTTTATCCTATATGCACCTAACAAGCTGGGTGCTCCTGCTTCTAAGCAGACTATTGCTCGTTGGATTTGTAGTACAATTCAGCTTGCACATACTGTGGCAGGCCTGCCACAGCCAAAATCTGTCAAGGCCCATTCCACAAGGAAGGTGGGCTCATCTTGGGCGGCTGCCCGAGAGGTCTCGGCTTTACAATTTTGCCGAGCAGCTACTTGGTCAGGGGCAAACACGTTTGCAAAAATTCTACAAATTTGATACCCTGGCTGAGGAGGACCTGGAGTTCTCTCATTCAGTGCTGCAGAGTCATCCGCACTCTCCCGCCCGTTTGGGAGCTTTGGTATAATCCCCATGGTCCTTACGGAGTTCCCAGCATCCACTAGGACGTTAGAGAAAATAAGAATTTACTCACCGGTAATTCTATTTCTCGTAGTCCGTAGTGGATGCTGGGCGCCCATCCCAAGTGCGGTTTGTCTGCAATACTTGTACATAGTTATGGTTAACTAAATCGGGTTATTGTTGAGCCATCTGTTGAGAGGCTCTATTGTTTCATACTGTTAACTGTGTTTCATATCACGAGTTGTACGGTGTGATTGGTGTGGCTGGTACGAGTCTTACCCGGGATTCAAAATCCTTCCTTATTGTGTACGCTCGTCCGGGCACAGTACCTAACTGAGGCTTGGAGGAGGGTCATAGTGGGAGGAGCCAGTGCACACCAGGTAGTCTAAGATCTTTCTAGAGTGCCCAGCCTCCTTCGGAGCCCGCTATTCCCCATGGTCCTTACGGAGTTCCCAGCATCCACTACGGACTACGAGAAATAGAATTACCGGTGAGTAAATTCTTATTTTTTATTTTTTTTATTATTATTTTTTTTGTTGTAAAGGCTTTCATATTTTGACTACACGGGTAAGTGCTAGAGAGATGAGGCATGAAGAACATGGTAATGATACAGTAGCAACTCAGATATGTTCATAGTAACAGAAGGGAGTAGAGTAGATATCCATCATTGTAGCAGTAGCTGCCAGTGTGAGTAATGCGGAGACAGTCGCAGCTGATCTGTTGGTGTTTGGTGGTAGTTACATGATTATTTAGTCTTTAGAAGACCTGTCATAGATCAGACACATCCTTTTTAAGAATAGCAATGTGACAGTTACAGTATTGTTTGTTTGTAATAAGTGATATCTTATTTAAATTAAAGGAATGTAATCCGATATTTAATGTTCTGTACAATGTATTTTTCAGCACCATATTACATTATAAGAAAGGAAATATACCTTTAAGACACTCCACAGTGAAGGTTTTAATTGTATTTTGAGCGGTGCATAAACTGTGCATCAGTTAGTTTCTGTATACAGGTATGGGCTCTGGCATCATACCTATACAATACACATCGTGCCTATAATAAATAACCTCTGCCTCTTCCCTTACTGCTCCATGCATTCACATCTGTATTTAGTAGCGCTCCATACATAAGTGTAGGAGAAAATGCTGAGTGATTGGCAACATGTACAGCTGCTGTTTTTCTGGAACTTCCTGAATAATGATGTTTTGTAATAAAGAATCCTATGCCTGTACAATTCATTAACAGCTTCAGATGGAATATTTGTTCAGCTACTTGCACATTTTACAGTACTTGGTGTAACCGTAAGAGACCTTGGAAAGTAATATCAAAGCTGTTTTTGTGATCTGGTAATCTGTACATCATTATTAATTATATGTTCCTCTATTTAAAATTCCATTGAAATGTTGTTGTGTTTTTTACATTCTTTTAAGGAATAATCATTGCAGTTGCTGTTGTATGCTGTGGTGGAGTACTGATTTGGTATTTTAAAAAATATAAAAAAAGCCGGTGAGACCACTTGTTACATATGTGTCTATCTTTTTATCTTTTTTTTCCCTTTGCAAGTTCTTTCAGACATTGCAAATCAGCACTTCTTGCTGCAGTATCTTCAGTTTTCTTTTAGACCATTTTCTTCCCTTCTAGTGTATTAATTTGCTTGGTGTCTCAGATTTATGTGTTCTTGTTATAAAAAGAATCCATGTACTCCGCATATTAAATTTCACTGGCACCCTACATGACTTTTTTACATGCCACCCGGCACTATCCTGCTCCAGGGCTGAATGAGATTTCGTTCCGTCATTCATTACAGTGTGTAACGTGTACCGGTAATCTGCTGTGGTCCGGGGGCAGATGTGTACTTGGCCTAAGCCACAAGGGGGATGCGGTCATCTGACCGCCACTTGGGATCCCGGCGGTCACCATGTAGACGCCGGGATCCAAGCAATCAAAATGCTGGCAGATAGAATGCCAACCCACAGGGACTATTCCCACAAGGGGCTTTGTTGTGCTTGCACAAGGGCCAAGCTTTGGAAACACTGGCTTATCTTTTCTGTTGTACTCTTCTTTCTAAAAAAAACAAACACATTTTCTCTGACGTCCTAGTGGATGCTGGGTACTCCGTAAGGACCATGGGGTATAGACGGGCTCCGCAGGAGACTGGGCACTCTTAAAAGAAAGATTAGGTACTATATCTGGTGTGCACTGGCTCCTCCCTCTATGCCCCTCCTCCAGACCTCAGTTAGTATCTGTGCCCGGCCAGAGCTGGATGCACCCTAGGGGCTCTCCTGAGCTTCCTAGAAAAGAAAGTATTTGTTAGGTTTTTTATTTTCAGTGAGATCTGCTGGCAACAGACTCACTGCTACGTGGGACTGAGGGGAGAGAAGCGAACCTACCTGCTTGCAGCTAGCTTGGGCTTCTAAGGCTACTGGACACCATTAGCTCCAGAGGGATCAAACACAGGCCCAGTCCTCGGTCGTCCGGTCCCGGAGCCGCGCCGCCGTCCCCCTTGCAGAGCCAGAAGAACGAAGAGAAGTTGAAAATCGGCGGCTGAAGACTCCGGTCTTCATTAAGGTAGCGCACAGCACTGCAGCTGTGCGCCATTGCTCCCTTAGCACACCACACACTCCGGTCACTGATGGGTGCAGGGCGCTGGGGGGGGGGGGGGCGCCCTGGGCAGCAATTAGATTACCTTACTTGGCGAAAAGCACATAATACAGTCTGAAAAACTGTATATGTGCATTAACCCCCGCCATTAAAGTACATAAAAGGACAGAAGCCCGCCGCTGAGGGGGCCGGGCCTTCTTCCTCAGCACACCGGCGCCATTTTCTCTTCACAGCTCAGCTGGAAGGAAGCTCCCCTGCAGTATCCTGGTACACAAAGGGTAAAAAAGAGAGGGGGGGCACATAAATTTAGGCGCAAAACTGTGTATATAAGCTGCTATAGGGGAAAAATCACTCAGTATAGTGAACATCCCTGTATTATATAGCGCTGTGGTGTGTGCTGGCATACTCTCTCTCTGTCTCTCCAAAGGGCCTGGTGGGGGAACTGTCTTCAAATAGAGCATCCCCTGTGTGTGTGGTGTGTCGGTACGCGTGTGTCGACAGGTCTGAGGTAAAAGGCTCCTCTAAGGAGGTGATAGAGCGGATAAGTGTGTGGGAGGGTGTCTCCGTCAACAACGCCGACACCTGTTTGGATATGTGTAAGTGCTGAGGTAAAATTATTGCACAAAAGGTTAGGGAACAGAAAGGAAATCTACCCTGGTCTGTCCCTATGTCACAGAGTCCTTCAGAGTCTCTCTATGCTCACTATCCAAAATAACAAAGTATCGACACGGAGTTTAACTCCACTGTCGACTACGATAATGCAACGTTACAGCCAAGAGGGCTAAAAGATATTCAATATATGATTATTGGAATAAAAGATGATTTGTATATCACTGATGACTCATCTGTCCCTGACACGAGAGTACACATGTTAAGGGGAAGAATGCTGAGGTAAATTTCCCTCCTCTCATGAGGAAAAAGAGCGGGAATCTCCAGACAAGAGACTGCAGCTTCCCACAAGAGAATTCTCACGCTGTATCCTTTCCCCACTAGGGCCAGGATGTGTTGAGAATCTTCCCCTTGGGTGTCCTGTTTGCACTAGCTATTCTCAGGGATCCTGCAGATAGTGTGCACATTCTAGTATACTACCCAGACCGGCGATTGTGTCGGCATGGGTTTATAGCGCTGTGGCAGCGTGGACAGGTACCTTATCAGCAGAGATTGAGACCCTAGTATGCATATAAATATTTTAAGATGCTGTCTTAAGTGATAGATATATAATTATAAAGCATGCCCAAAGGGACATGAGTATACTGGGTCCTAGAGACAAAAGCTATGTCGATTTCTGCTTGACGTGTCCTGTAGAATATACATTGGACAGATGATGCCGACTTAAGAGGCAAATGGAAGGCTGAGGATTGTGTGGAGAAAGGTTCTCGGGCCTGGTCTCCACAGCTATAGCTGGTAATTCTGATATTTTGCCTTATATTCCTGCACAGCCTAGGAAAGCACGACATTATTAAATGCAGCTTTTCGAATAAAGAAACAAGAAAGTCTGAGGTGCGTCCTTTCTTGTCAGAGCCGGGGGCAGAGGAAAGAAGCTGTACAACACAGCTAGTCCCCATGAACAGAAGTCCTCCCCGGCCTCTACAAAAATCCACCGCATGTCGCTGGGGCTCCACAGGCGGAGCTAGGCCCGGTGGGGACACGCCTTCGTAAGTTCAGCCACAAGTGGGTTCACTCCCTGTTAGATCCCTGGGCAATAAAAATTGTATCGCAGGGATACAGGCTGGACTGTGAGAAGATGCCCCCTCACCGAGGACCCGGCGGGCTTCCCCCCAAGAGAGGGAGCCAGTGTTAACTGCAATTCGTAAATTGTATCTTCAACAGGTGGTGGTCAAGGGTCCCCTCCTTCAACAAGAGGGTGTTATTATTCGACCATGTTATAATCCCGAAACCAGACTGTTCGGTTAGACCCATATTGAATTAAAATCCCTGAACATATACCTGAAAAGGTTCAGGTTCAAGATGGAATCGCTAAGAGCGGTCATTGCAAGCCTGAAATGAATCGGGACATAAGGGATGCATACCTTTTGTGTCCCCATTTATCCACCTCATCAGGCGTACCTCAGAATTGCGGTACGGGATTGTCATTACCAATTTCACCAAGGTAATGGCGGATATGATGGTGCTCCTGCGGAAGCAAGGTGTCGCTATTATCACATACTTGGATGATCTCCTCATAAAAGCGAGATCAAGAGAGCAGTTGCTGGACAGCGTATCACCTTCTCTGGAAGTGAAACGGCAACACGACTGGATTCTATATATTCCGAAGTTGCAGTTGGTTCCTACAGCTCATCTGCCTCGCCTAGGCATGATCCTAGACACAGACCAGAAGAGGGTTTATCTCCCGATAGAGAGAGCTCAGGAGCTCATGACACTGGTCAGGAATCTATTGAAAACCAAAACAGGTGTCAGTGCATCACTGCACTCGAGTCCTGGGAAGGATGATGGCATCATACGAGGCCATCCCCTTTGGCTGGTTCCATGCAAGGACAATGGAACTTACTGGACAAGTGGTCCGGATCACATCTTCAGATGCATCGGTTAATCACCCTATCCCCCAGGGCCAGGGTGTCTCTCCTGTGGTGGCTGCGGAGTGCTTACCTTCTCGAGGGCCGTAGATTCGGCATTCAGGACTGGGTCCTGGTGACCACGGATGCAAGCCTCCGAGGGTGGGGGGCAGTTACACAGGGAAGAAAATTCCAAGGTTTGTGATCAAGCCAACAGACTTGCCTTCACATCAATATCCTGGAACGAAGGGCCATATACAACGCCCTAAGTCAAGCGGAGTTCCTGCTTCGCGACCAACCGGTTCTGATCCAGTCAGACCGCAGGGGCTCATGTAAACCGCCAGGGCGGCACAAGGAGCAGGGTGGCGAGGGTAGAAGCCACCAGAATTCTTCGCTGGGCGGAGAATCAAGTAAGCGCACTGTCAGCAGTGTTCATTCCGGGAGTGGACACGACCTCCACCCGGGAAAGTGGTGACTTCATCAGGAAGTCTTCACGCAGTTTTGCAAATTGTTGGAAACTGCCTCAGGTGGACTACATGGCGTCCCACCTCAATAAAAAGATAAAAAAGGTTTTACGCTGGGTCAAGGGACTCTCAGGCGATAGCTGTGGTCGCACTAGTAACACCGTGGGTGTTCCAGTCGGTCTATATATTCCATCCTCTTCCTCTCAGACCCAAGGGCTGAGAATTGTAATAAACGGAGGAGTGTGAACAATATTCTTTGCTCCGGATTGGCCAAGAAGGACTCGGTACCCGGAACTGCAAGAAATGCTCTCAGAGGACCCATGGCCTCTGCCTCTCAGTCAGGACATGTTGCAACAGGGACCCTGTCTGATCCAAGACTTACCGCGGCTGCGTTGGACGGCATGGCGGTTGAACACCGGATCCTAGCGGAAAAGGGCATTCCGGATGCAGTTATTCCTACGCTGATAAAGGCTAGGAAAGACGTGACAGCAAGACTTTTTCACTGTATATGGCGAAAATAGGTTGCTTGGTGTGTGGCTGGGAAGGCCCTACAGAGGAATTCCAGGGGGGTCGATTCCTGCACTTCCTACAGTCAGGGATGACTATGGGCCTAAAATTAGGATCCATAAAGGCCAAGATTTCGGCCCTATCCCTTTTTCTCTCAAAAAGAACTGGCTTCACTGCCTGAAGTTCGGACGTTGTTACAGGGGTGCTGCATAATCAGCCCCTTTTTGTGCCTCCAGTGGCACCTTGGGATCTTAACGTGTGTTGGATTCCTAAAATTCCACTGGTTTGAGCCACTTAAGACCGTGGAGCTAAAATATCTCACGTGGAAAGTGGTCAGGCTTTTGGCCTTAGCTTGGACTAGGCGTGTGTCAGAATTGGCGGCTTTGTCATGTAAAAGCCCATATCTGATCTTCCATATGGAAAGGGCAGAATGGAGGACTCGTCCCCAATTTCTCCCTAAGGTGGTATCATCGTTTCATTTGAACCAACCTATTGTGGTGCCTGCGGCTACTAGGGACTTGGAGGATTCCAAGTTGCTGGACGTAGTCCGGGCCCTGAAACTTTGTTTCCAGGACGGCTAGAGAATCAGAAAAACTGACTCGCTATTTATCCTGCATGCACCCAACAAGCTGGGTGCTCCTGCTTAAAAGCAGACTATTGCTCGCTGGATCTGTAGCACGATTCAGCTTGCACATTCTGCGGCTGGACTAAATCGGTAAAAGCCCATTCCACGAGGAAGGTGGGCTCTTCTTGGGCGGCTGCCCGAGGGGTCTCGGCTTTACAACTTTGCCGAGCTGCTACTTGGTCGGGTTCAAACACTTTTGCAAAATTCTACAAGTTTGATACCCTGGCTGAGGAGGACCTTGAGTTTGCTCATTCGGTGCTGCAGAGTCATCCGCACTCTCCCGCCCGTTTGGGAGCTTTGGTATAATCCCCATGGTCCTTACGGAGTACCCAGCATCCACTAGGACGTCAGAGAAAATAAGAATTTACTTACCGGTAATTCTATTTCTCGTAGTCCGTAGTGGATGCTGGGAGCCCGTCCCAAGTGCAGACTCTCTGCAGTACATGTATATAGTTATTGCTTAACTAAAGGGTTATTGTATGAGCCATCTGTTGAGAGAGGCTCAGTTATTGTTCATACTGTTAACTGGGTATAGTTATCACGAGTTGTACGGTGTGATTGGTGTGGCTGGTATGAGTCTTACCCTGGATTCCAAATCCTTTCCTAGTAATGTCAGCTCTTCCGGGCACAGTTTCCCTAACTGAGGTCTGGAGGAGGGGCATAGAGGGAGGAGCCAGTGCACACCAGATAAAGTACCTAATCTTTCTTTTAAGAGTGCCCAGTCTCCTGCGGAGCCCGTCTATACCCCATGGTCCTTACGGAGTACCCAGCATCCACTACGGACTACGAGAAATAGAATTACCGGTGAGTAAATTCTTATTTTTTTTAGGTCTGAATGAACCATTAATCTATTATTGTATTTAATATGCGTTATACATGGACATTGTGACCTTTGTCACAAATGCGTACCTCCTGAAGTATGCTACTATAAATTATAAAAGCTGTCCGCAAATGATTTTTGGTGTTCAAGCACAATATGTATCTCTTATCTAATTCAGGAGTTGATAACTTAGTGCTCAGTTTTTTTTTTTTTTTATTAAAGAACTTCATCACAGATTGATCAGCGACCTTCAGCACACTGAATATTGGCTATATCAAATTATTAAGTGGAAAATATGATTTTCATATGGTTTTAAGTCATTTTTCACTTATATTATTTTAACAGTGAAATACAGTGTGTCAGTTGCTCCTCTTTGGATTATAGTAAATATCCATTCTGAGTGGATATAGTAAATATCCACTCCATATAAAATGAGTATAATTCCTGTACAGTAGTCTGATTTGTTTCTTGAGAACATAAACTACAGTACCTGCTCCTGAACTAGCGTACAGTATCTACAGTTACTTTTTCTCTTTTCTTATCTTTTTTTGTGGGTTCCAGTCTTTCTATCCTATTGTAGACATCATTGCCTGTCATTTGGTCTTTGCACCATTGCTCTCTTTATAGTTTTCTGTGTTTTACAGCTTTTGTGATGTTTTTTTCTTTTTATTCTTTTTCTTTTTAGGAAACCCAAGACAGATACTCTTAATGTGGAGTACACTCATTGTGATGCATAAATATATATGAAGAAATGAAGATCTGGCTTACTTATTCCTTTCATTTGAAACACACTGAAAAAAGGTGTCTGAGCGCTGAGTAGGCTCTTCCTCCATAAACCTGGTTGTCACTCCTCTCTTTTGAAACTTGGGTAGAAATAGAATTCATATAATATGTTAAATTAATATTGGATTCAGCTCTCAAAGCTGACTGGATGGTAATTCACAGGCACCGCTTCTTGCTGGACACTTCCCTCCAGTTAGTCCCTGGCAGTGCTGCATCTTCATGTTTTCCTTCCGTCATGCCGAACATGACAATAATAACAGTTAAGCGCTTGAATCTGGGCTGCATAGCACGCAGAAGGCATGAAGAACCCTTCTAGCAAGTATAACCGCAAGAAGAACACAGCCTGTTCTTGGGGGAATCAGAACAGGACAATTACTGGCTATTAATGCTTTTGCTGGGTTATTATGCTGCTTACTGATTTAGCAGATATTGCTGTCTATCACATTTGTGCCTATCTTTCATATATGATAACAACAAAATTGGTCTATTTTAAAGTGACCAGTGAATGTCACTGTTCCTTTCCCCAAAAAATCTTTTTTTTAATGAATATGTTCTGATTTTTTTTCTATATCTTAAGTGTCAAATAACTAGCGTGATGCAGGAAGTTTGACGCCTGTCTCTTTTTGCCCACATGTGGCAGAGAAATGATTTGTCTGTGTTCTAGTTGTATTCATGGCTCTGTGGAAGTGGCTGTAATATCCTAGCTATCTGGGATAACATTTTCTGCATTATTAAATGTAGGTGGATGAGCTCTATGTACCCACTAGCTTGGAATATTGATTCATCATAATCTACAATAGTATGTTCAGTACAGTTAGACAAATGATGATAAGTTGGGGTGGCACTGTTTAAGCCAAAGTCCTTTGCCAAAGCTACGTGATGTTGGAGAATTGATTTATATCCGTTACAGTACTTGAGCCCCAGTTAATACTTTCAGAGAGTTGTGAAGGGTGAGGTGGTATGGTTGACACCTGGATCATGTGTGATTGTAATGTAGTTGTAGCACATGATCAGACAGTCTGGCAAGGTGGTTGGATCAGGGGTCATAGTACATGTGGTTTTAGTAGAATTAGTATTGTCTGATTTCCCCCTGCCATCCACCATATTTTCTAGCTCTGGAATTTCTGCAGAGCTCTTGTAAGAACACCATGGACTCCAGCCTATAGTAAGGTGCCTGGTGGGAAACTTTACACAGTATTTAGTATTAGATCTGTCAGTGAAGGGAGTGTGCTAATGTTATTTAATGGACACAAGGTTCAAATAGGTTAATAGTTTATTTAATGATCTACTGAAATAACATAATGAGTAAGCATAATCGTACCAAATTGATATTGGGGCTTTTACACTCATTTTACCACTTGAGGTTTTACAACTAATAGTTGGTAATGCTGCATTTTGGTACATTTGTAATATGTGAGTAAATGAAAGAATAACTAATTTTATTTTGTTATATTGTATAAAACTGTTGTCAGTCCTCCAGAAAACAATAATTGCATTTCTGACCAATAGTTTAGTATTCTAATGTGATGCAAGTTGTAGGTAAAGTAAAATAAATCCCTGTTGGGAAGTGTAACAGTTCATCTAGTTACTACTGGTGTTGCATAATCAGTGAGTAGTTTTAATATAATTATCATGTTTCTGTTAAATGCCTAATTGTTTGACAAGTCCACTCTTTAGTTGCGTTCTTCTCTAACAGGCATATACAGTACATGTTTTGGGTTGGCTACAAAGTCCCAGTAGATCCCGACAGATCCTGGTACCTATTTTCACCCTAACCCCTCCTCCCACAGCCTAACCCTATTCATTTCCCTAGTGCCTAACCTCAAGCCCAGTTAACTATTCATTAATTATATTATAATATATATATATGCATACAATGAATAGTTAAGTGGTCAGTAATACATTGAGAGTCGCCTCTCAAATCATGTATGTCCCATATTCATCAAATTTAGACTGCCTTGAAATGACTCCAGCACATTGTCTCAATGATGGGGAGCTCGCTAGGAGAATGGAGAGCAGACAGATATCTTATTGAACTGAAGACAATTGCTTAAGCGCTGGAAAAGAAAATTGAGGAAACGGCAGCACTTATGAATTTAAGTTTTTTTTATTAAACAAATTGCTATTTACACAATGGTATCAAACTCTCGGGAGTTTATGATGATAATAATTGCATTTGTCAGAGCAATAAGATATATAATGGATACAGATTAACAACACAATAAAGATCACTAAGGGGTGTATTCAATAATTGTCGGAAGCTGCTGTCTTGTCTGAAAGACGTCAGTTTCCGACAGGTTTAGGTTGGAAGAGGTTCTGACCTATTCAGTAGGGGGCCATTTTTTCCGACAAGTTTAGCCCCGTTTCCGACAATGTCAATCCGACTTTAAAAATGTCAGATTGCCATTGTCGGGACCGGGCCAGATCTGTCTGGTTTGGCCAGCCATTGAATGTTGACCGGTCAGAGCCTTTCCATTGGAAAGGATCCGACAGGTGTTGAATACTCCCCTAAACTGCATAATGTATCCACTTTGTACTAAATCAAATGTCCCAGATTAATGGAGTATAGACCTAATAAAAATAAATACTCAATAAATGAGAGTTCAGCAGCAATGGTTAATAAAGGTGCTCCTAGAGTCTAGTGAAACATCTCGCCATGTAATGTGTCCAAATCTGACGAGTGTCTCAGGTGTTTGGTTCAAAGTACAGAGCCGTCTCTTTAGCCAATATATGACCTCACTGAAATAGTGCACTGAACAGGGGAGAATAAGTAGTTTAGCCTTTGTTTGGGGCTTCAGTGACTCTCACTGTAATATCTGGGTGGCCGCTATTGGGTGCAGCTATTGGGTTTTGAACACTTTTAGCACCCATATCCTCAACACGTTTCAAAACCATACTGAAAAAGCTGTGACTGGGAATCGTGCTGAACTGTCTGGGCCACTGTCAGTGAGGAGCCTTCCTGCATTTCTGACTGTCATATATGTTTCCAACTACAGTATAGCTAAGCATTGCAAGTTGACATCTGTATACTCCCTAGCGTGGCAAACCCCGAAAGCTGCATGAGTTAGCTGCAGTGCAGGTTCCCAGAAAGTACAGTGAGTCACTGAAGCCCCAAACAGCAGCTAAATGTATTGCTCCAGTAGGAGTAGTTTGGTTTTTCCTTGAAAATGATTGGTGCTTTAAAAATACGGCCAATCTCGCACAAATTGCTGCACTTCTGGCTTCTCAGTTTATTAGCCCAGTGTGTCAGACACATTACATGGTGAGCTGCTTTGCTAGCTCTAGGAGCACCTTTATTTGCTATTGCTGCTGAACGCTCATTGACCCCTCTTTCACACAGACAAGCAAATTACCGGATCAAGAATGTCTACTCAGTAATTTGTGGATCAACACGGGTATTTTGTCTGTATGAAAGGGTCAACCCAGGTTGAAGTTCCCGGGTCTCCGACCCTTTCACACAGACTGAGAATAGTAACCTGCAGTGAGGATGGCTAGCATGGTGGTGCACATGCTCAGACGGTGAAAACGACACAGAAAAAGGTACACACTTTTTTTTTTTTTTTTTTTGGTCGACCATTTTCCATGTCAACCTTTAGCTGTGTAAACCTTTCATAGTTCGACCTAATGACCAAGTCGACCTTTAGTCCATGTCAACCATTTCACTGTCAATCATATGGTGTCAACCTAATGATTGTAGACCTTCTTACTGTAGATCTATTGATCTGTAACCTGTTCAAGTATTTGGATTATTTATCTAGAAATCTTTTGAAGATAAAGTGCACTTCATATGTGGATTTTTTTCCCTGGTATTCCTGATTTTTATACCTTTGTCCCTTGGCCCTAGTCACCACCCTTGTTTCCATTTTACAATGTATATACTTTGTGCATATTATCAGCATATATGAGAGCTCCCCAGTTAAAGAATGACAAATACAATTTTGTTGCTATACTGTTGAGAGGAATCTGGTGAGAGAGCACGGACTGCATACAGTGTGGCTGCTCACTTATTGCGTGATTATTATGGGAGTATTCCCATGTAGTAATCATTTGAAAGACTTGTCATGGGGTAAATTACTTGGGGCCAATTCAGAGTTACACCCAAGCAGGCCACAGTTGAACTTGTACTGCACGCAGTACAATCAACTGAATTTGCTGCGCTATATAAGAAACTGTTAAATAAAAAAATTAAACTCAATACTTATATTTGTTCATGTCAAATTGGGTGCATCTGTGTAACTGCACTGTCCCTATCCATCCATGGTCAAGTAGCCTCCATCACTATCTGTGCAGCGCCAACCCTTAACCTGGTTCAGAAGATCGTCTATGATCAAATGGATTTCTACAAACACCCAATTCCATCTGCATGCACTCACTAAAATTAGCCTACATGTGCCCTGTTACACCCATTCATCCGCACAGTGAGATGTGACTGATGTGCATGCATTCCGCTTCGTAGCCTGCGCATTGCGAAAAATAAATAGATCCGTCCTGTAAAACTAACGTGCATACAGCTTTGAATTGGTAACTTTGCATAGTCACAGTAGCACACTTACTGTTCACACGCTGCATGCCGTGCTTCAGCTCCATCTTCAGAGTCGTATATGGCATTTTTATTAGTTTTTTTTATACTGCTTCATTTCTAAATATGACACTGTGTCCTGTAAGAAAGGCCGCAAGCTCTCCTTATGTAGGGAATACTCTTAATCTACTGCTCATTCTGATACTGTGTGACTGAAAGTACATGATCTCTGAGATAAGCAGTTTATTACTGAAGATGTAAACTGCATTGTAACATGTCTTGTGTGTAAAATGGCTTTGTGCATGCCTTCTCTTAGATTGCGTTAGCTCATAGTTAGCGGCCTTCTAGCTACAGTTTTCATTGCAGGACACCTGGCCAATATGTATGGAAAGCACCAATGTGTATGTGCTTTTAACAGAAAAAAAAAAACTTATGCCAGATCCTATGGGCGGTATCCTAATACCCATGGTAAAACATTGGCACAAAAATCTTACCTTTTTTTGCGAATTTTCCAGATGTTTCACAGATTTTTTATTTTTTTACAAACTATCCTATTAGACCGCCCGTAAAAACAACACAAAACAACCAGCTGGGTCTACAGGGAGGGCACCGCGGCCCGAGAGCCAGCAATCGCCACTGTGACTCCTGGCGGGGAAGCCGGGGCAGTGGGGTGACTTGCATCACCCCCCCCCAAAGCCCACACGCGCACACACACACACACTTGCCCCACCCCCATCAGGGATGGGGTGGGTGGTGGTGTAGCGCTGCACCGGGAGCTGTCAGGAGCCGACTCCCAGTGCAGTACACAATAGCCCCAATAGAATACCCTGGGTGATAGCATTACTGCGGGTAATAGGATACCACCCAATGTGTTTTAACACGAAAATGAGGTATAATTGGATAGCACGTAGCGAATCATGGAGCAAAAATCGCTATAATGGGCTGTTTTTTTCTATGTGAAAAATTATTGGGAACAATGAAATACTCCCCTAAATAGTAAAAAAATAAACCTACAGATTTGATTTAATCGGCTGTCTTGCACATCAAAAACAGAAACATTCCTCATTTACTCCTACTCCGTTTTATTAAAAAAGAGAATAAGTTGAATTCAAAAGAACCCATCTAGTAAATAGTCTTTCTTTGCATTGCTTGGTTAATCACAGGGCACCCATCTGTGACTGGCGTTAGGTATTTTCAGGCCGCTGTAAGTGCTCCTTTGCTAACATTGCTTATAGGTGCAACATTTTCTAGTTATGAGAACTATTGTGCATCCTGAGGACGTACTTGGACAATAGTTCTCATAACTGGACAATTATTTTTGGGAATTGAACCTTTTTGAGTTTTTAAGTTAATAAGTATATCAGTTATATGATGGCTTGGAGATTTGGAAAATTGTGGAAAACTGGATTGTAAAATGTGTATAATTGTTAACCAGTTGTCTTTAAAATGTTGTGTTTTGTACATTAAAGTATAAGAAAATTCAGATTTGCGGTTTGCTTCAGCTGATTCCCTCATTATTTGGGGCTCTGATTGTTTACTAAGGCAACAACTCCACAGTAGTAAAAGAATGTGGACATGCCTATCAGCTGGACCAGTATATCACATAGAAATAAAAAATGTATTACTACCATATTTTTTAGACATCGCAAGACTTAACTGATTTTCCCATCAAAACCACTCATACATTTTTTATTATTATTTTTTAATACAGTTTAAAAAAAAATTTTCAATATTTAAATTTCTCTGACGTCCTAAGTGGATGCTGGGAATCCGTAAGGACCATGGGGAATAGCGGCTCCGCAGGAGACTGGGCACAACTAAAGAAAGCTTTAGGACTACCTGGTGTGCACTGGCTCCTCCCTCTATGACCCTCCTCCAGACCTCAGTTAGAATCTTGTGCCCGGCTGAGCTGGATGCACACTAGGGGCTCTCCTGAGCTCCTAGAAAAGAAAGTATATTTTAGGTTTTTTATTTTCAGTGAGATCTGCTGGCAACAGACTCACTGCTACGAGGGACTAAGGGGAGAAGAAGCGAACCTACCTGACTGGAGATAGTTTGGGCTTCTTAGGCTACTGGACACCATTAGCTCCAGAGGGATCGAACACAGGACCCGACCTCGATCGTTCGGTCCCGGAGCCGCGCCGCCGTCCCCCTTACAGAGCCAGAAGCATGAAGATGGTCCTGGAAATCGGCGGCAGAAGACTTCGGTCTTCAACAAGGTAGCGCACAGCACTGCAGCTGTGCGCCATTGCTCCTCATGCACACCTCACACTCCGGTCACTGATGGGTGCAGGGCGCTGCCCTGAGCAGCAATATGAATACCTTGGCTGGCAAAAAAATCACAATATATAGTCCCAGAGGCTATATATGTGATAAATACCCCTGCCAGAATCCATAAAAAAAGCGGGAGAAAAGTCAGCCGAAAAAGGGGCGGGGCTATCTCTCTCAGCACACTGGCGCCATTTTTTCTTCACAGTGCAGCTGGAAAACAGCTCCCCAGGCTCTCCCCTGTAGTTTTCAGGCTCAAAGGGTTAAAAAGAGAGGGGGGGCACTAAATTTAGGCGCAATTTTGTGTATACAAGCAGCTATTGGGGGAAAAATCACTCAGTTATAGTGTTAATCCCTGCATTATATAGCACTCTGGTGTGTGCTGGCATACTCTCTCTCTGTCTCCCCAAAGGACTTTATGGGGTCCTGTCCTCAGTCAGAGCATTCCCTGTGTGTGTGCGGTGTGTCGGTACGGCTGTGTCGACATGTTGGATGAGGAAGGTTACGTGGAGGCGGAGCAGAGGCCGATAAATGTGATGTCGCCCCCTGTGGGGCCGACACCAGAGTGGATGGATAGGTGGAAGGTATTAACCGACAATGTCAACTCCTTACATAAAGGGCTGGATGAGGTAACAGTTGTGGGACAGCCGGCTTCTCAGCCCGCGCCTGCCCAGGCGTCTCAAAGGCCATCAGGGGCTCAAAAACGCCCGCTACCTCAGATGGCAGACACAGATGTCGACACGGAGTCTGACTCCAGTGTCGACGAGGTTGAGACATATACACAATCCACTAGGAACATCCGTTGCATGATCTCGGCAATGAAAAATGTGTTACACATTTCTGACATTAACCCAAGTACCACATAAAAGGGGTTTTATGTTTGGGGAGAAAAAGCAGCCAGTGTTTTGTTCCCCCATCAGATGAGTGAATGAAGTGTGTAAAGAAGCGTGGGTTCCCCCAATAAGAAACTGGTAATTTCTAAAAAGTTACTGATGGCGTATCCTTTCCCGCCAGAGGATAGGTTACGTTGGGAGATATCCCCTAGGGTGGATAAGGCGCTCACACGTTTGTCAAAAAAAGGTGGCACTGCCGTCTTAGGATACGGCCACTTTGAAGGAGCCTGCTGATAAAAAGCAGGCGGCTATCCTGAAGTCTGTATATACACACTCAGGTACTATACTGAGACCTGCAATTGCCTCAGCATGGATAGTGCTGCTGCAGCGTGGTCTGATACCCTGTCAGATAATATTAATACCCTAGAGAGGGATAATATTTTGCTAACATAGAGCATATTAAAGACGTTGTCTTATATATGAGGGATGCACAGAGGGATATTTGTTGGCTGGCATCCAGAATTAATGCAATGTCCATTCTGCCAGGAGGGTATTAGAGACCCGGCAGTGGACAGGTGATGCTGACTTTAAAAGGCACATGGAGATTCTGCCTCATAAGGGTGAGGAATTGTTTGGGGATGGTCTCTGGGACCTCGTGTCCACAGTAACAGCTGGGAAGAAAAATTTTTACCTCAGGTTTCCTCACAGCCTAAGAAAGCACCGTATTATCAGGTACAGTCCTTTCGGCTTCAGAAAAGCAAGCGGGTCAAAGGCGCTTCCTTTCTGCACAGAGACAAGGGAAGAAGGAAAAAGCTGCACCAGACAGCCAGTTCCCAGGATCAAAAATCTTCCCCCGCTTCCTCTGAGTCCACCGCATGACGCTGGGGCTCCACAGGTGGAGACAGGTGCGGTGGGGGCGCGTCTCGGGAACTTCAGGGACCAAATGGGCTTGCCCACAGGTGGATCCCTAGGTTCTGCAAGTAGTATCACAGGGGTACAAGCTGGAGTTCGAGGCGACTCCCCCTCGCCGTATCCTCACATCAGCCTTGCCTGCTGCCCTCGGAGAAAGGGAGGTAGTACTGGCGGCAAGTCACAAGCTGTACTTCCAGCAGGTGAAATCAATGTACCCCTCCTTCAACAAGGCCGGGGTTACTATTTCACAATGTTTGTGGTACCGAAACCAGACGGTTCGGTGAGACCCATTCTAAAATTGCAATCCTTGAACACTTTTATATACGAAGGTTCAAGTTCAAAATGGAATCGCTCAGGGCGATTATTGCAAGCCTGGACGAAGGGAATTACATGGTATCACTGGACATCAAGGATGCTTACCTGCATGTCCCTATTTACCCTCCTCACCAGGAGTACCTCAAAATTGTGGTACAGGATTGTCATTACCAATTCCAGACGTTGCCGTTGGTCTGTCCCCGGCACCGAGGGTATTTACCAAGGTAATGGCCGAAATGATGATACTCCTTCGAAAAAAAGGGAGTTATAATTATCCCGTACTTGGACGATCTCCTTATAAAGACGAGGTCCAGGGAGCAGTTGTTCGTCGGAGTAGCACTATCTCGGGAAGTGCTACAACAGCACGGCTGGATTCTGAATATTCCAAAGTCGCAGCTGGTTCCTACGACGCGTCTACTGTTCCTGGGTATGGTTCTGGACACAGAACAGAAAAAAGGGTTTCTCCCGGAGGAGAAGTCCAAGGAGTTGTCGTCTCTAGGCAGAGACCTCCTAATACAAATACAGGTGTCGGTGCATCAATGCACGCGAGCCCTGGGAAAGATGGTAGCTTCTTACGAAGAAATTCCATTCGGCAGGTTCCATGCAAGGATCTTCCAGTGGGATCTGTTGGACAAGTGGTCCGGGTCGCATCTTCAGATGCATCGGCGGATAACCCTGTCTCCAAGGGCCAGGGTGTCGCTGTTGTGGTGGCTGCAGAGTGCTCATCTTCTAGAGGGCCGCAGATTCGGCATACAGGACTGGGTCCTGGTGACCACGGATGCCAGCCTTCGAGGCTGGGGGGCAGTCACACAGGGAAGAAACTTCCAAGGACTATGGACAAGTCAGGAGACTTCCCTACACATAAATATTCTGGAACTAAGGGCCATTTACAATGCCCTAAGTCAGGCTAGACCCCTGCTTCAACACCGGCCGGTGCTGATCCAGTCAGACAACATCACGGCGGTCGCTCATGTAAACCGACAGGGCGGCACAAGAAGCAGGATGGCGATGGCAGAAGCCACAAGGATTCTCCGATGGGCGGAAAATCATGTGTTAGCACTGTCAGCAGTGTTCATTCCCGGAGTGGACAACTGGGAAGCAGACTTTCTCAGCAGACACGACCTCCACCCGGGAGAGTGGGGACTTCATCCAGAAGTCTTCCAAATGATTGTACACCGTTGGGAAAGGCCACAGGTGGACATGATGGCGTCCCGCCTCAACAAAAAGCTAAAAAGATATTGCGCCAGGTCAAGGGACCCTCAGGCGATAGCTGTGGACGCTCTGGTAACACCGTGGGTGTACCAGTCGGTGTATGTGTTCCCTCCTCTGCCTCTCATACCCAGGGTACTGAGAATAGTAAGAAGGAGAGGAGTAAGAACTATACTCATTGTTCCGGATTGGCCAAGAAGAGCTTGGTACCCAGAACTTCAAGAAATGATCTCAGAGGACCCATGGCCTCTGCGGCTCAGACAGGACTTGCTGCAGCAGGGGCCCTGTCTGTTCCAAGACGTACCGCGGCTGCGTTTGACGGCATGGCGGTTGAACGCCGGATCCTGAAGGAAAAGGGCATTCCGGAGGAAGTTATCCCTACGCTAATTAAAGCTAGGAAAGAAGTGACCGCAAACCATTTTCTCTAACGTCCTAGTGGATGCTGGGGACTCCGTCAGGACCATGGGGATTAGCGGCTCCGCAGGAGACAGGGCACAAAAATAAAGCTTTAGGATCAGGTGGTGTGCACTGGCTCCTCCCCCTATGACCCTCCTCCAAGCCTCAGTTAGGTTTTTGTGCCCGTCCGAGCAGGGTGCAATCTAGGTGGCTCTCCTAAAGAGCTGCTTAGAAAAAGTTTTTAGGTTTTTTATTTTCAGTGAGTCCTGCTGGCAACAGGCTCACTGCATCGAGGGACTTAGGGGAGAGAAGTCAACTCACCTGCGTGCAGGATGGATTGGCTTCTTAGGCTACTGGACACCATTAGCTCCAGAGGGATCGAACACAGGCCCAGCCATGGAGTCCGGTCCCGGAGCCGCGCCGCCGACCCCCCTTGCAGATGCCGAAGATGGAAGAGGTCCAGAAGCAGGCGGCAGAAGACTTTTCAGTCTTCCTGAGGTAGCGCACAGCACTGCAGCTGTGCGCCATTGTTGTCAGCACACTTCACACAGCGGTCACGGAGGGTGCAGGGCGCTGGGGGGGCGCCCTGGGCAGCAATGTATAATACCTTTTTATGGCTAAAAATACATCACATATAGCCCTTGAGGCTATATGGATGTATTTAACCCCTGCCAGATCTCACAAACTCCGGAGAAGAGCCCGCCGAAATAGGGGGCGGGGCTTATTCTCCTCAGCACACAGCGCCATTTTCCTGCTCAGCTCCGCTGTGAGGAAGGCTCCCAGGACTCTCCCCTGCACTGCACTACAGAAACAGGGTAAAACAGAGAGGGGGGGCACTTTTTTTGGCGATATTACTATATTTAAGCTGCTATAAGGATACAACACTTATATAGGGTTGTTCCCATATATATATTATAGCGCTTGGGTGTGTGCTGGCAAACTCTCCCTCTGTCTCCCCAAAGGGCTAGTGGGGTCCTGTCTTCAATAGAGCATTCCCTGTGTGTCTGCTGTGTGTCGGTACGTGTGTGTCGACATGTATGAGGACGATGTTGGTGTGGAGGCAGAGCAATTGCCGGTAATGGTGATGTCACCCCCCAGGGAGTCGACACCGGAATGGATGGCTTTGTTTATGGAATTACGTGATAATGTCAGCACATTACAAAAATCAGTTGACGACATGAGACGGCCGGCAAACCAGTTAGTACCTGCCCAGGCGTCTCAGACACCGTCAGGGGCTGTAAAACGCCCTTTACCTCAGTCGGTCGACACAGACCCAGACACGGACACTGAATCTAGTGTCGACGGTGAAGAAACAAACGTATTTTCCAGTAGGGCCACACGTTATATGATCACGGCAATGAAGGAGGCTTTGCATATCTCTGATACTACAAGTACCACAAAAAGGGGTATTATGTGGGGGGTGAAAAAACTACCTGTAGTTTTTCCTGAATCAGAGGAATTGAATGATGTATGTGATGAAGCGTGGGTTAACCCAGATAGAAAAGTGCTAATTTCAAAAAAGTTATTGGCATTATACCCTTTCCCGCCAGAGGTTAGGGCGCGCTGGGAAACACCCCCTAAGGTGGATAAAGCGCTCACACGCTTATCAAAACAAGTGGCGTTACCGTCTCCTGATACGGCCGCCCTCAAGGATCCAGCTGATAGGAGGCTGGAAACTACCCTAAAAAGTATATACACACATACTGGTGTTATACTGCGACCAGCCATCGCCTCAGCCTGGATGTGCAGTGCTGGGGTGGTCTGGTCGGATTCCCTGACTGAAAATATTGATACCCTGGATAGGGACAGTATTTTACAGACTTTAGAGCAATTAAAGGATGCTTTTCTTTATATGCGAGATGCTCAGAGGGATATTTGCACTCTGGCATCGAGAGTAAGTGCGATGTCCATATCTGCCAGAAGAAGTTTATGGACACGACAGTGGTCAGGTGATGCGGATTCCAAACGGCATATGGAAGTATTGCCGTATAAAGGGGAGGAATTATTTGGCGTCGGTCTATCGGATTTGGTGGCCACGGCAACTGCCGGGAAATCCACCTTTTTACCTCAGACCCCCTCCCAACAGAAAAAGACACCGTCTTTTCAGCCGCAGTCCTTTCGGTCCTATAAGAACAAGCGGGCAAAAGGACAGTCATATCTGCCCCGAGGCAGAGGAAAGGGTAAGAGAGGGCAGCAAGCAGCTCCTTCCCAGGAACAGAAGCCCGCCCCGGGTTCTGCAAAGCCCTCAGCATGACGCTGGGGCTTTACAAGCGGACTCAGGAACGGTGGGGGGTCGACTCAAGAATTTCAGCGCGCAGTGGGCTTGCTCACAGGTGGACCCCTGGATCCTGCAGGTAGTATCTCAGGGTTACAGGTTGGAATTCGAGAAGTCTCCCCCTCGCCGGTTCCTAAAGTCTGCTTTGCCAACGTCTCCCTCAGACAGGGCGACGGTATTGGAAGCCATTCACAAGCTGTTTTCTCAGCAGGTGATAGTCAAGGTACCCCTCCTACAACAGGGAAAGGGGTATTACTCCACGCTATTTGTGGTACCGAAGCCGGACGGCTCGGTAAGACCTATTCTAAATCTGAAATCTTTGAACCTGTACATACAAAAATTCAAGTTCAAGATGGAATCACTCAGAGCAGTGATAGCGAATCTGGAAGAAGGGGACTTTATGGTGTCCCTGGACATAAAAGATGCTTACCTGCATGTCCCAATTTGCCCTTCACATCAAGGGTACCTCAGGTTCGTGGTGCAAAACTGTCATTATCAGTTTCAGACGCTGCTGTTTGGATTGTCCACGGCACCTCGGGTCTTTACCAAAGTAATGGCCGAAATGATGATTCTTCTGCGAAGAAGAGGCGTATTAATTATCCCTTACTTGGACGATCTCCTGATAAGGGCAAGGTCCAGAGAACAGCTGGAGGACGGAGTAGCACTAACCCAAGTAGTGCTGCAACAACACGGGTGGATTCTGAATTTTCCAAAATCTCAGTTGACCCCGACAACACGTCTGCTGTTCCTGGGAATGATTCTGGACACGGTTCAGAAAAAGGTGTTTCTTCCGGAGGAGAAAGCCAAGGAGTTATCCGAACTTGTCAGGAACCTCCTAAAACCAGGAAAAGTGTCTGTGCATCAATGCACAAGAGTCCTGGGAAAGATGGTGGCTTCTTACGAAGCAATCCCATTC
The DNA here is from genome assembly GCF_028390025.1 of Pseudophryne corroboree. NCBI lineage: Eukaryota > Metazoa > Chordata > Amphibia > Anura > Myobatrachidae > Pseudophryne > Pseudophryne corroboree. The sequence continues at coordinate 704,491,981 of NC_086445.1, forward strand.
GGCAGATTCCACGCACAAACTTTTCAGTGGGATCTGCTGGACAAATGGTCCGGATCGCATCTGCAGATGCATCAGCGGATAACCTTATCGCCACGGACAAGGGTGTCTCTTCTGTGGTGGTTGCAGAGTGCTCATCTGTTAGAAGGCCGCAGATTCGGCATACAGGACTGGGTCCTGGTGACCACGGATGCCAGTCTGAGAGGCTGGGGAGCGGTCACACAGGGAAGAAACTTCCAGGGAGTATGGTCAAGCCTGGAGATGTCTCTTCACATAAATATACTGGAGCTAAGAGCGATTTACAATGCTCTAAGCCTGGCAAAACCCCTGCTTCAGGGTCAGCCGGTGTTGATCCAGTCGGACAACATCACGGCAGTCGCCCACGTAAACAGACAGGGCGGCACAAGAAGCAGGAGAGCAATGGCAGAAGCTGCAAGGATTCTTCGCTGGGCGGAAGATCATGTGATAGCACTGTCAGCAGTGTTCATTCCGGGAGTGGACAACTGGGAAGCAGACTTCCTCAGCAGACACGATCTACACCCGGGAGAGTGGGGACTTCATCCAGAAGTCTTCCACATGATTGTGAACCGTTGGGAAAAACCAAAGGTGGATATGATGGCGTCTCGCCTCAACAAAAAACTGGACAGGTATTGCGCCAGGTCAAGAGACCCTCAGGCAATAGCTGTGGACGCTCTGGTAACACCGTGGGTGTTCCAGTCAGTGTATGTGTTTCCTCCTCTGCCTCTCATACCCAAAGTACTGAGAATTATACGGCAAAGGGGAGTAAGAACGATACTCGTGGCTCCGGATTGGCCAAGAAGAACTTGGTACCCGGAACTTCAGGAGATGCTCACGGAAAATCCGTGGCCTCTACCTCTAAGACGGGACCTGATTCAGCAGGGACCGTCTCTATTCCAAGACTTACCGCGGCTGCGTTTGACGGCGTGGCGGTTGAACGCCGAATTCTAAGGGAAAAAGGCATTCCAGAAGAGGTCATTCCTACACTGGTTAAAGCCAGGAAGGAGGTGACTGCACAACATTATCACCGCATTTGGAGAAAATATGTTGCGTGGTGTGAGGCCAGGAAGGCCCCCACGGAGGAATTTCAATTGGGTCGATTCCTACATTTCCTGCAAACAGGATTGTCTATGGGCCTCAAGTTGGGGTCCATTAAGGTTCAAATTTCGGCCCTGTCGATTTTCTTCCAGAAAGAATTGGCTTCAGTTCCTGAAGTCCAGACTTTTGTAAAAGGAGTACTACATATACAGCCCCCGGTTGTGCCCCCAGTGGCTCCGTGGGACCTTAATGTAGTTTTGGATTTTCTCAAATCCCATTGGTTTGAGCCACTCAAATCGGCGGATTTGAAATATCTTACATGGAAAGTAACCATGCTACTGGCCCTGGCTTCAGCCAGGAGAGTGTCAGAATTGGCGGCTTTATCGTATAAAAGCCCATATCTGATTTTCCATTCGGACAGGGCAGAACTGCGGACGCGTCCTCATTTTCTGCCTAAGGTGGTGTCAGCGTTTCACCTGAACCAGCCTATTGTGGTGCCTGCGGCTACTAGCGATTTGGAGGATTCCAAGTTGCTGGACGTTGTCAGGGCATTGAAAATTATATATTTCAAGGACGGCTGGAGTCAGAAAATCTGACTCGCTGTTTATACTGTATGCACCCAACAAGCTGGGTGCTCCTGCTTCTAAGCAGACGATTGCTCGTTGGATTTGTAGCACAATTCAACTTGCACATTCTGTGGCAGGCCTGCCACAGCCTAAATCTGTCAAGGCCCATTCCACAAGGAAGGTGGGCTCATCCTGGGCGGCTGCCCGAGGGGTCTCGGCATTACAACTCTGCCGAGCAGCTACGTGGTCGGGGGAGAACACGTTTGTAAAATTCTACAAATTTGATACCCTGGCTAAAGAGGACCTGGAGTTCTCTCATTCGGTGCTGCAGAGTCATCCGCACTCTCCCGCCCGTTTGGGAGCTTTGGTATAATCCCCATGGTCCTGACGGAGTCCCCAGCATCCACTAGGACGTTAGAGAAAATAAGATTTTACTTAACGATAAATCTATTTCTCGTAGTCCGTAGTGGATGCTGGGCGCCCATCCCAAGTGCGGATTGTCTGCAATACTTGTACATAGTTATTGTTACAAAAAAATCGGGTTGTTCTTGTTGTGAGCCGTCTGTTCAGAGGCTCCTACGTTGTCATACTGTTAACTGGGTTCAGATCACAAGTTGTACGGTGTGATTGGTGTGGCTGGTATGAGTCTTACCCGGGATTCAAAATCCTTCCTTATTGTGTACGCTCGTCCGGGCACAGTATCCTAACTGAGGCTTGGAGGAGGGTCATAGGGGGAGGAGCCAGTGCACACCACCTGATCCTAAAGCTTTATTTTTGTGCCCTGTCTCCTGCGGAGCCGCTAATCCCCATGGTCCTGACGGAGTCCCCAGCATCCACTACGGACTACGAGAAATAGATTTATCGGTAAGTAAAATCTTATTATCACCGCATATGGCGGAAATATGTTGCGTGGTGTGAGGCCAGGAAGGCCCCAACGGAGGAATTTTAGCTAGGTCGATTTCTGCACTTCCTACAGTCAGGGGTGACTATGGGCCTAAAATTGGGTTCCATTAAGGTCCAGATTTCGGCTCTATCGATTTTCTTCCAAAAAAGAACTGGCTTCACTGCCTGAAGTTCAGACTTTTGTTAGGGAGTGCTGCATAGTCAGCCCCCGTTTGTGCCTCCAAGGGCACCGTGGGATCTCAACGTGGTGTTGGATTTCCTGAAGTCGCATTGGGTTGAGCCACTTAAATCCGTGGAGCTAAAATACCTCACGTGGAAAGTGGTCATGCTGTTGGCCTTGGCGTCGGCCAGGCGTGTGTCAGAATTGGCGGCTTTGTCATGCAAAAGCCCTTATCTAATTTTTTTATATGGATAGGGCGGAATTGAGGACTCGTTCCCAATTCCTTCCTAAGGTGGTATCAGCTTTTCATGTGAACCAACCTATTGTGGTACCTGCGGCTACTTGGGACTTGGAGGACTCCAAGTTACTGGACGTAGTCGGGGCCCTGAAAATATATGTTTCCAGGACGGCTTGAGTCAGGAAAACTGACTCGCTATTTATCCTGTATGCACCCAACAAGCTGGGTGTTCCTGCTTCTAAGCAGACTATTGCTCGCTGGATCTGTAGCACGTTTCAACTTGCACATTCTGCGGCTGGACTGCCGCACCCTAAATCTGTAAAAGCCCATTCCACGAGGAAAGGGGCTCTTCTTGGGCGGCTGCCCGAGGGGTCTCGGCTTTACATCTTTGCCGAGCTGTTACTTGGTCGGGTTCAAACACTTTTGCAAGAGTCTACAAGTTTGATACCCTGGCTGAGGAGGACCTAGAGTTTGCTCATTCGGTGCTGCAGAGTCATCCGCACTCTCCCGCCCGTTTGGGAGCTTTGGTATAATCCCCATGGTCCTTACGGAGTCCCAGCATCCACTTAGGACGTCAGAGAAAATAAGATTTTACTCACCGGTAAATCTATTTCTCGTAGTCCGTAGTGGATGCTGGGCGCCCATCCCAAGTGCGGATTGTCTGCAATACTTGTATATAGTTATTGTTTAACTAAAGGGTTATTGTTGAGCCATCTGTTGAGAGGCTCAGTTATATTTCATACTGTTAACTGGGTATAGTATCACGAGTTATACGGTGTGATTGGTGGGGCTGGTATGAGTCTTACCCGGGATTCAAAATCCTTCCTTATTGTGTCAGCTCTTCCGGGCACAGTATCCTAACTGAGGTCTGGAAGAGGGTCATAGAGGGAGGAGCCAAGCTTTCTTTAGTTGTGCCCAGTCTCCTGCGGAGCAGCTATTCCCCATGGTCCTTACGGAGTCCTAGCATCCACTACGGACTACGAGAAATAGATTTACCGGTGAGTAAAATCTTATTATTATGCACATCTGCAGAACGGATCTCCTTGTCAAAAAGTGGGCAACACAGTGGGGCAGCGTGGTCGCGTGTGATCTGACCATGTCAGTTAAGTGGTTAAAAGCAGATTCAGTTCAGTGTGAGCAGCCGTCAGCAGCTTGTAATAAATTATCTGTCAGTTACAGTAGGCAGATTTTGCAGGTACCTCCATAGGCTGCAAGCAGAATCTTCCATCTGCAATTAATGCACAGAAGCTTCCATCCATAATTGAATTTGCCCCTTATTATACATCTATATCACTACAACATATAACCTAAATTCGGTATTAAAACAAAATCAGTACATCAGTTGTACATTATCACCATATGGCTTAAAAGATATTTGGCGCATAAATTCGGAACAAAAATGGTCTTCATGTTTTCAACATTCTTAAGAAGTGCCCCAGATACTATGGGATCTATTACTAGATTATTACAGGTTGAGTATCCCATATCCAAATATTCTGAAATACGGAATATTCCGAAATACAGACTTTTTTGAGTGAGAGTGAAATAGTGAAACCTTTGGTTTTTGATGGCTCAATGTACACAAACTTTGTTTAATACACAAAGTTATTAATAATATTGTATTAAATGACCTTCAGGCTGTGTGTATAAGGTGTATATGAAACATAAATGAATTGTGTGAATGTAGACACTCTTTGTTTAATGCACAAAGTTATAAAAAATATTGTATAAAATGACCTTCAGGCTGTGTTTATAAGGTGTATATGTAACATAAATGCATTCTGTGCTTAGACTTAGGTCCCATCCCCATGATATCTCATTATGGTAAGCAATTATTCCAAAATACGGAAAAATCCGATATCCAAAATACCTCTGGTCCCAAGCATTTTGGATAAGGGATACTCAACCTGTATAACCTAAGGGTCTAATTTAAATGCAACTATTCTCTTTTATACAGTATCTGTAGCTCAGTGTACCTATCTAGTAGTTCACTTTTCCAATCTGCTCTTCCTCCTTTGGGAACCTAGCGTTTGTAGTCCTCTTTTTACAAGTGAGCCATCTTGGCTTTGTTAAATGTGAATTTATTAGCATAAAGACTGTTTATACTACTGAGTACAAGCTTCACTTGGAGATTGTGACACGTTGCTGTTACCTGGGTGCAAATTGAGGCCTCGGTGTACAACCGACCCTGAGCCCTGAAGTGTAATCAGGGGATGTAGTTACTATGCCGGCTGTCGGGATCCTGGCGTTCAGGAGACACTGAGTGATGAAATCCCGCCTGCTGCTTGGTATACCCACTCAGTGGGTCTACGCCACCAACCGAGAGGAAATAGAACCGCGAGCCACCGGGCCCGAAGCGTGGCGAGCTAACTCGCTGCTGGGAATCCGGCAGTCGGGATGCTGCTGTCGGTGTATACTGACAGCCAGCATCACGTCTGCCAGTAAATCATACTGGACCCGTAATCGGGTAATACAGTAGAAGTGCTGCTACCGTCTGCTATATATATATATATATATATAAAAGGCAAATACCACTGACTCATCACAATCTCCTGAACCATAAGGATTAGGAACTTGACATTTGGACAGTAGCTTGCTTTTGTGACATAGGTACCCACTAAGAAGTGATTTTCAAAATTCCGTCCACAAAAGGGTTAAAGGGGGTAAGATGATTATTGGGAAATCACCCCCTCACAGAGGAGAGTTAAGACAGCCCACCCAGCCAGGGCTAGAAAGAATGCATGGTGCTGGCGATACCAAGTCACTGAGGGGGAGGACACAATGCTCTCTTCCTGGACTTTCTTGTTAGTGCAGTTGCAGTGCAGTCCATTATTAAAATACGGGAGCCACATCAATTGCCACCACTAAATGGTGTCAAACATCGCTGGGTATGGCACCCCTATTTGAATAATGGACTGCTCTGCCACTGGCAAGGAAGTCCAGCCTTATTGTGCAGGAGATTTCATAATTAGTCAGTGGTATTTGACATATATATATATATATATATATATATATATATATATATATAGAGAGAGAGAGAGAAATTTCAGATACTGTATAAGTACTTAACCAACCTATTTCCAGTCAGGAGAGGATAGCATCTCAGAGGTTGTCCTGTCACTTGAACTAAACATTGCCGTACCTCTCAGAGAGCAAAAGGAGGAAAGAGAGAGAGAGTTTGACTCTTAAATGCATTAAAGGAAAGCTTGATGGTCGGTAACTGTTATCTGCTGTGTAAAGGGTACCGACGGGATGCAGTCAGTTTACCTCCAATCAAAATTCCGACGTTCAAAATTCCGACACCAATTGACCAATGGTCAAAATCCCGACAAGGACAAAATACCGACATTTAAAATACCGACATGGTCAAAATGCCGACATGAGTTTTTCATTATTTTTTTCATTGAAACCGACTTGTTCATACTTTACCATCCCAGTGGACCTGGAGGGGGAATATAATAGTGTGCCGAGCGCAGCAAAGCACCGTGCCCGAAGCATGGCGAGCGGACGCGGTACACTTTATATGGTGTCCATGTTGACTTATGGCGACATACACACACAAATCAGCAAAAATGCATGTCGGTATTTTGACTTGTCGGCATTTTACATGTTAGTATTTTGACCTTGTCGGTATTTTGACCATCGGTCAATTGGTGTCGGAATTTTGAACGTCAGCATTTTGATTGGAGGTATTTCATACCAATCCCGTATAGACAGCTCATCCAGTGACTTTAAGTGTTGGGTGAAAATCTTTACCTATTTACCTCAAAGGAGGAGCCCTAAGGAGAGTGAGAAGCTAAGCAAGGAAAGCTAGGGCCCTTTGGAGTAGAGTTAGCCTATCCCTGCAAACCTTACATATTTAACATACAGTGGGCGGAGCATGGCCTAGCCCAGCATTTACAGCACTGAGCAGGGCAGCATCAGAGGCGGGACGGGGCAGAGAAGATAGTGGATTATTCTCAGTGCCAGCCTTTTAATAGCATAAATACGGGGAAGGCCCGCCTGGAGCTGTGGCCTGACAAAGAATGGCAGCAGCGGCCGGAGCATGTCCTGTTGTAAGTCTAATTCCTGATCTTTTGTGATAAACTAACAAGTTAACTTTAGGTACTGGTATATTCCGTTGTCCAGAAAATAAGACACAGACTACAGATTCCCGTACAATAAAATCTGTTTATTGTTTTGGTGTGTTCTCGGGTGGCTTCATGAAGGGGCACTATGATGTATGATGCTACTAGTTCTCAACACCATGCCTGTGATCCTCAGTCTTCCCCTTCAGAGCTGTATCAGACCTCCTCTGTGCTTCATCAACCTGGTCCTGTTCTGTCAACTGATCTCCGTTCTGATGACATTGTTCCTGCAGTTCAGACCCAACAATTTAGGGATGCAGCTGAAAAATATGCTCAAAATGATCCTGATGTTTGTAGGAGGGCAGTAAAAAAAATATTCAGAAGAAAAAACAACCCAGAGGTTGCAGCTGTAATACCAGCTCTTTTCATCCCTTTGTGATTATACTTGAAATTCCGTAACGAAGCATGTGTATTCAGCTAGTAGTATCTAAAACAGGAATATCGAATAGCTTATATTTTGCATTTACTAAAAAAGAAAGAAAAAAGCTAAGGTTCTCTGGTGAGTGGTGTTATATAATGTTTGTCAGCAGCCACTAGGAAAAAGGGGTTGGTCTTCAGGTTGACGGCGGTCGGGGTCCCGGCTACCAGCTTACCGGCGCCGGAATCCCGACCGCCGGCACACTGACATCTTTTCTCCCTCTTGGGGGTTCACGACCCCCTTGCAGGGAGAATAGATAGCGTAGCGCGCCACCGTGCCCGCAGCGAGCCCGCAAGGGGCTCATTTGCGCTCGCTCAGCTGTCGGTATGCCGGCGGTCGGGATTCCGTCGCCGGTATGCTAGTCGCCGGGACCCCGACCGCCGGCAAACCATACTACACCCGGAAAAGGGAATTGCCAGTCCCTTATAAACACACTAAATAGAAAATAAAACCAAGTGGTGCTCAACAATACAAAGATAATTAAAACATTTTATTAATGTAAAAAAAATATAAAAAAAACCCTTGTACTATACCCTCAGGAGGTTTTTTTATATAGTTTTTCACATTAATAAATGTTTTAATTATCTTTGTATTGTGGAGTGCCACTTGGTTTTATTTTCTTTTTGCTATATTTGCATTTACAATGAGAAAATTAATTAAAGGTGAACCTTAAATGATAACCCCGGTATAGTATACATACATTCATATTTATCAGCCTTTGACTTGTTCATTTTGAACTCTGGCAGTGAGCACTCTGAACCTGTATTCGTAACCCACCCCTGTTGTCAACACAAATTTTCAGGGTTCACTCCTATTACTAAGTCCATGCAATTTGCAAAATGTGGGGCCCCAGCTGGAGCAAGTAAAATATTTAAACTTTGGCTAACTTTGAAGGTCAACAGCTACGGACAACCTTCAGGCCAGAGCCATCCCATGCTTTGCAGGTATCATCTTCAATATGTGATGGTCTGTGGCTCCCCAGGTCTGTCCAGGGGACCCACCATAGTTTACAAAACTAAATAATTGGGCCTATAAGCCCAATTCTAAGAAAGGGTTGTTTGTTGTGTCCCCTGGTACAGCCTTTGGGGATAGGGATCCCACATTTTCATTGGTCACTCATTAAATGTGAAGCCATTAGGGCTTTTGGTACAGGGTCAATGCCATGGCACATGGGGCGTAAAAGTCATCCCAGGGTCTGTTGATTCTATAAAAGAAAAAACAGCGCTAATGGTACAAATAAACAGTTTTATGTAAAGTTATTAATGACTAAACAATTAGAAATACAATTACTATAAAAACCAACAGTCTATGGGGAAATTAAAATTAGAGACTGAGTGATCAGTATTAAGACAGTGTCTTACCTTTGATAAAGCAGCCTGGAGCTGCAAAACGCTTCAGAGGTTTTCTATTGAGACTGTAGCAGACCAGTACACCTCTTGTCCCACCTGTAAGGAGCTCTTTGGAGCCAACGGACACTGTCACTATCGGCTTTTACAGAGGCTACATCCTTATTCATTGCGGATCAGAGACATCATCTTCAGTGCGTGGAATCTTGTTGTCAACGAGGAGCCATTGCCACATAACTGCACTGTTGTGGCTACACCAAAAAATGCCACCAGCATATTTGGGACCCTAACAATAGTGCATGGAATCCTACTGCCATCAAGGAGCCACCGCCATAGGACCCGACGCTTGGAACTAAATAACTGGTAATAGCCTACATTACTGAATGCTGTATAAACAAGACAAATTATATTGTGAAGTATCCGATACAAGTGAATGGGACACGGTCTTAATACTGATCACTCAGTCTCTAATTTTCTCTATCGTCCTAGTGGATGCTGGGGTTCCTGAAAGGACCATGGGGAATAGCGGCTCCGCAGGAGACAGGGCACAAAAAGTAAAGCTTTACGATCAGGTGGTGTGTACTGGCTCCTCCCCCTATGACCCTCCTCCAAGCCTCAGTTAGATTTTTGTGCCCGGCCGAGAAGGGTGCAATCTAGGTGGCTCTCCTAAAGAGCTGCTTAGAAAAGTTTAGCTTAGGTTTTTTATTTTACAGTGAGTCCTGCTGGCAACAGGATCACTGCAACGAGGGACTTAGGGGAGAAGAAGTGAACTCACCTGCGTGCAGGATGGATTGGCTTCTTGGCTACTGGACATCAGCTCCAGAGGGACGATCACAGGTACAGCCTGGATGGTCACCGGAGCCTTGCCGCCGGCCCCCTTGCAGATGCTGAAGTAAGAAGAGGTCCAGAATCGGCGGCAGAAGACTCCTCAGTCTTCTAAAGGTAGCGCACAGCACTGCAGCTGTGCGCCATTTTCCTCTCAGCACACTTCACACGGCAGTCACTGAGGGTGCAGGGCGCTGGGAGGGGGGCGCCCTGGGAGGCAAATGAAAACCTATTTTGGCTAAAAATACCTCACATATAGCCTCCGGAGGCTATATGGAGATATTTAACCCCTGCCAGAATCCGTTAAGAGCGGGAGACGAGGCCGCCGAAAAAGGGGCGGGGCCTATCTCCTCAGCACACAGCGCCATTTTCCCTCACAGAAAGGCTGGAGGGAAGGCTCCCAGGCTCTCCCCTGCACTGCACTACAGAAACAGGGTTAAAACAGAGAGGGGGGGCACTAATTTGGCGTTAGAAATATATAATAAAGATGCTATAAGGGAAAACACTTATATAAGGTTGTCCCTATATAATTATAGCGTTTTTGGTGTGTGCTGGCAAACTCTCCCTCTGTCTCTCCAAAGGGCTAGTGGGTCCTGTCCTCTATCAGAGCATTCCCTGTGTGTGTGCTGTGTGTCGGTACGTGTGTGTCGACATGTATGAGGACGATGTTGGTGAGGAGGCGGAGCAATTGCCTGTAATGGCGATGTCACTCTCTAGGGAGTCGACACCGGAATGGATGGCTTATTTAGGGAATTACGTGATAATGTCAACACGCTGCAAGGTCGGTTGACGACATGAGACGGCCGACAAACAATTAGTACCGGTCCAGACGTCTCAAAAACACCGTCAGGGGTTTTAAAACGCCCGTTTACTTTAGTCGGTCGACACAGACACAGACAGGGACACTGAATCCAGTGTCGACGGTGAATAAACAAACGTATTCCTTATTAGGGCCACACGTTAAAGGCAATGAAGGAGGTGTTACATATTTCTGATACTACAAGTACCACAAAAGAGGGTATTATGTGGGATGTGAAAAAACTACCGTAGTTTTTCCTGAATCAGATAAATTAAATAAAGTGTGTGATGATGCGTGGGTTCCCCCCGATAGAAAATTAGGGGCGGTATACCCTTTCCCGCCAGAAGTTAGGGCGCGTTGGGAAACACCCCTTAGGGTGGCTAAGGCGCTCACACGCTTATCAAAACAAGTGGCGGTACCGTCTATAGATAGGGCCGTCCTCAAGGACCAGCTGACAGGAGGCTGGAAAATATCATAAAAAGTATATACACATACTGGTGTTATACTGCGACCAGCGATCGCCTCAGCCTGGATGTGCAGAGCTGGGGTGGCTTGGTCGGATTCCCTGACTAAAAATATTGATACCCTTGACAGGGACAGTATTTTATTGACTATAGAGCATTTAAAGGATGCATTTCTATATATGCGAGATGCACAGAGGGATATTTGCACTCTGGCATCAAGAGTAAATGCGATGTCCATATCTGCCAGAAGATGTTATGGACACGACAGTGGTCAGGTGATGCAGATTCCAAACGGCACAAAGGTGTATTGCCGTATAAAGGAAGAGGAGTTATTTGGGGTCGGTCCATCGGACCTGGTGGCCACGGCAACTGCTGGAAAATCCACCGTTTTTACCCTAAGTCACATCTCTGCAGAAAAAGACACCGTCTTTTCAGCCTCAGTCCTTTCGTCCCTATAAGATCATATCTGCCCAGGGATAGAGGAAAGGGAAGAAGACTGCAGCAGGCAGCCCATTCCCAGGAACAGAAGCGTTCCACCGCTTCTGACAAGTTCTCAGCATGGCGCTGAGACCGTACAGGACCCCTGGATCCTACAAGTAGTATCCCAGGGGTACAGATTGGAATGTCGAGACGTTTCCCCTTCGCAGGCTCCTGAAGTCTGCTTTACCAAGGTCTCCCTCCGACAAGGAGGCAGTATGGGAAAAAATTCACAAGCTGTATTCCCAGCAGGTGATAATTAAATTACCCCTCCTACAACAAGAAAAGGGGTATTATTCCACACTATATTGTGGTACTGAAGCCAGAAGGCTAGGTGAGACCTATTCTAAATCTAAAAAAATTTGAACACTTACAAAGGTTCAAATCAAGATGGAGTCACTCAGAGCAGTGATAACGAACCGGGAAGAAGGGGACTATCTGGTGTCCCGAGACATCAGGGATGCTTACCTCCATGTCCCAAATTTGCCCTTATCACTAAGGATACCTCAGGTTCGTGGTACAGAACTGTCACTATCAGTTTCAGACGCTGCCGTTTGGATTGTCTACGGCACCCCGGGTCTTTACCAAGGTAATGGCCGAAATGATGGTTCTTCTTCGAAGAAAAGGCGTCTTAATTATCCCTTACTTGGACGATCTCCTGATAAGGGCAAAGTCCAGGGAACAGTTGGAGGTCGGAGTAGCACTATCTCGGATACTGTTACAACAGCAGGGGTGGATTCTAAATATTCCAAAATCGCAGCTGATCCCGACAACAAGTCTCCTGTGCTTAGGGATGATTCTGGACACAGTCCAGAAAAAGGTGTTTCTCCCGGAAGAGAAAGCCAGGGAGTTATCCGAGCTAGTCAGGAACCTCCTAAAATTAGTGCATCATTGCACAAGGGCCATGGTAAAAAAATGGTGACTTCCTTCGAAGCAATTCCAGTCGGCAGATTTCATGCAAGAACTTTTCAGTGGGATCTGCTGGACAAATGGTCCGGATCGCATCTTCAGATGCATCAGCGGATAACCCTATATCCAAGGACAAGGGTGTCTCTCCTGTGGTGGTTACAGAGTGCTCATCTTCTAGAGGGCCGCAGATTCGGGATTCAGTTTTGGATGTTGGTGACCACGGAGGCCAGCCCGAGAGGCTGGGGAGCAGTCACACAAGGAAAAAATTTCCAGGGAGTGTGATCAAGTCTGGAGATTTTTCTCCACATAAATATAGCTAAGGGTAAATTTATAATGCTCTAAGCTTAGCAAGACCTCTGCTTCAAGGTCAGCCGGTATTGATCCAGTGGGATAAAACATCACGGCAGTCGCCCACGTAAATAGACAGGGCGGCACAAGAAGCAGGAGGGCAGTGGCAAAAACTGCAAGGACTTTTCGCTGGGCGGAAAATCATGTGATAGCACTGTCAGCAGTGTTTCATTCCGGGAATGGAAACTGGGAAGCAGACTTCCTCAGTAGGCACGACCTCCACCCGGCAGAGTGGGAACTTCATGGGGAAGTTTTCCACATAATTGTAAACCGTTGGGAATTACCAAAGGTGGACATGATGGCGTCCCGTCTGAACAAAAAACGGGACAGGTATTGCGCCAGGTTAAGAGACCCTCAGGCAATAGCTGTGGACGTTCTGGTAACACCGTGGGTGTACCAGTCGGTGTATGTGTTCCATCCTCTGCTTTTCATACCTAAGGTACTGAGAATCATAAGACGTAGAGGAGTAAGAACTATACTCATGGCTCCGGATTGGCCAAGAAGGACTTGGTACCCGGAACTTCAAGAGATGCTCACAGAGGACTTATGGCCTCTGCCGCTAAGAAGGGACTTGTTTCAGCAAGTACCATGTCTGTTCCAAGACTTACCGCAGCTGCGTTTGACGGCATGGCGGTGGAACGCCGGATCCTAAGGGAAAAGGCATTCAGGAAGAGGTCATTCCTACCCTGGTCAAAGCCAGAAAGGAGGTGACCGCACAACATTATCACCACATGTGGCGAAAATATGTTGCGTGGTGTGAGGCCAGGAAGGCCCCACGAAGAAATTTCAACTCGGTCGATTCCTGCATTTCTTGCAAACAGGAGTGTCTATGGGCCTCAAATTGGGGTCCATTAAGGTTCAAATTTCGGCCCTGTCGATTTTTCTTCCAGAAAGAATTGGCTTCAGTTCCTGAAGTCCAGAAGTTTGTCAAGGGAGTATTGCATATACAACCCCCTTTTGTGCCTCCAGTGGCACTGTGGGATCTCAACGTAGTTCTGGGATTCCTCAAAACACATTGGTTTAAAACCAGTCAAATCTGTGGATTTGAAGCATCTCACATGAAAAGTGAACATGCTCTTGGACCTGGCCTGGACCAGGCGAGTGTCAAATTGGTGGTTTTTTTCTCAAAAAGGCCCATATCTGTTTGTCCATTCGGACAGGGCAGAGCTGCGGACTCGTCCCCAGTTCTCTCCCTAAGGTGGTGTCAGTGTTTCACCTGAACCAGCTTATTGTGGTGTCTTGCGCCTACTAGGGACTTGGAGGACTCCAAGTTGCTAGATGAGGTCAGGGCCCTGAAAATATAGGTTCCAGGACGGCTGGAGTCAGGAAAACTGACTTGCTGTTATCCTGTATGCACCCAACAAACTGGGTGCTCTTGCTTTTAAGCAGACTTTTGCTAGTTGGATGTGTAATACAATTCAGCTTGCACATTCTGTGGCAGGCCTGCCACAGCCAAAATATGTAAATGCCCATTCCACAAGGAAGGTGGGCTCATCTTGGGCGGCTGCCCGAGGGGTCTCGGCTTTACAACTTTGCCGAGCGGCTATTTAGTCAGGGGCAAACACGTTTGTAAAATCCTACAAATTTGATACCCTGGCTAAGGAGGACCTGGAGTTCTCTCATTCGGTGCTGCAGAGTCATCCGCACTCTCCCGCCCGTTTGGGAGCTTTGGTATAATCCCCATGGTCCTTTCAGGAACCCCAGCATCCACTAGGACGATAGAGAAAATAAGAATTTACTTACCGATAATTCTATTTCTCGGAGTCCGTAGTGGATGCTGGGCGCCCATCCCAAGTGCGGATTATCTGCATTACTTGTACATAGTTACAAAAATCGGGTTATTATTGTTGTGAGCCATCTTTTCAGAGGCTCCGCTGTTATCATACTGTTAACTGGGTTCAGATCACAGGTTGTACAGTGTGATTGGTGTGGCTGGTATGAGTCTTACCCGGGATTCAAAATCCTTCCTTATTGTGTACGCTCGTCCGGGCACAGTACCTAACTGAGGCTTGGAGGAGGGTCATAGGGGGGGGAGCCAGTACACACCACCTGATCGTAAAGCTTTACTTTTTGTGCCCTGTCTCCTGCGGAGCCGCTATTCCCCATGGTCCTTTCAGGAACCCCAGCATCCACTACGGACTCCGAGAAATAGAATTATCGGTAAGTAAATTCTTATTTTAATTTCCCTATATTCTGTTGGTTTTTATATTAATTGTATGTTTAATCATTGATAACTTTACATAAAACTGTTTGTGTACCATTAGCGCTGTGTTTTCTTTTATGTTTATTCATTTGTTAGGGAGATTGACTATCCCCCGTTATACAGCAGTTGGTGAAGCTCACATTCTAAGCGATGAGAATATACATTTGTATATACAATCTGTTGATTCTATAGCTGAAGAGTTCCAAACTTCCAATGGCACAAAAACTCCAGCGGTAGCTTAATGGAATGGGGTTTCCATCGCCAAGCAACTACATGCAAGTCTCGCATTACCAAGTCCAATGCCAAGCGTCAGATGGAGTGGGGTAAACACACCAACACTGGACTGTGGAGCAGTGGAAACGTGGTCTGTGGAGTGACAACTCATGCTTCTGTTTGACAGATGGGTGAGTATGGGTTTGGTGGATGCTGGGAGAACGTTACCTGCCTGACTGTGCCAACTGTTAAGTTTGGTGGAGGAGGGATAATGGTATGGGGCTGTTTGTTAGGGTTTGGGCTAGGCCCCTTAACTCAAGTGAAGGGCAATCTTTATGCTTCAGCATACCAAGATAGAATAATGCTATACGTACAACTTTGTGGCAACAATTTGGGGAAGGTCCTTTTCTATTTCAATATGACACTCCCAGTGCACAAAGCAAGGACTATAAAGACATGGGGCCTAATTCAGACCTGATTGTAGCAGCAAATTTGTTAGGTGGCCAAAACCATGTGCAGTGCAGGGGGGTGGGGGTGGGGGGCAGACATAACAGGAGCAGAGAGAGTTAGATTTGGGTGGGGTGTGTTTAAACTGAAATCTAATTTTCAGTGTTAAAATAAAGCAGCCAGTATATAACCTGCACAGAAACAATATAAACCACCCAAATCTAACTCTCTCTGCATATGTTATATCTGCCCCCCTTCCCTGCAGTGCACATGGTTTTGCCCATCTGCTAACAAATTTGCTGCTACGATCAGGTCTAAATTAGGCCCATGGTTTGATGAGTTTGGTGTGAAAGAACTTGACTGGCTGGCACAGAGCACTGACCAACCCCAATCGAACGCCTTTGGGATGAACTGGAACAGAGATTGCAAGCCAGGCCTTTTCGTCCAACATCAGTGCCTGACCTCATAAAGGCTCTACAGAATGAATGGGCACAAATTCCCACAGACACACTCCAAAATCTTGTGGAATGCCTTCCAAGAAGAGTGGAAGTGGTTACAGCTGCAAAATGTCATTACAGTCCCTACAGGCATCTGAATACTTTTGTCTATATACAAGTGTATCAACTTCAATATGACCCGTGTCATCCCTGAAAATATGGGGTCCGTAGATCGAAAGGCCTGTCCAGGGTACCCCACAATATTTAGTAAAACTCAATTGGGCCTATATGTCCAATACTAAGAAGGGTTTGTTTGCCGTGTCCCCTGGTCCAGCCTTTGGGGCTGAGAATCCCAATTTTTCAGGGTTTACAAAACATTAGTATGTCCATAAAACCTGCAAAATGTGGGGGCCCTGGGGCTTTGGGCACCCATGGTGGAGCCTGCCAAAGATTTGAACTTTAGGCTAACTTGAGGGTCACTGCTATACCCAGAGGTCCTATACTGTGTAGTCTCTAACCCTTATTCCATGCAACAAACCATTGTGAACAAATTCATGGAGAAATCACAACATCCATCATGGGAATGTTCCTGGGGAGGAACATCCTGGTAACTATAGACCGGTTAGTTTAACCTCTATAGTGTGTAAAATATTGGAAGGAATTTTGAGGGATAGCATAGAGGATTATCTGCAGAGTACTAAGATTATTAGCAAGAATCAGCATGGGTTTGTGAGGGACAGATCATGTCAAACTAATTTAATTCGCTTCTACAAGGAAGTGAGCGTTAATCTTGACCAGGGAAAAGCAGTGGATGTGGTCTATTTAGTTTTCTCAAAAGCCTTTGATACAGTGCCTCACAGGAGACTGATCATCAAATAAAGGAAGCTTGGCCTAGGAAATACTATTTGTACATGGATAGGTAACTGGCTGGATAACAGGGTACAACGAGTAGTGGTCTTTGGGATGTGCTCCAGCTGGGCACCAGTAGTCAGCAGAATACCACAAGAGCCCGTACTCGGCCCGCTACTGTTCAATATATTTATTAATGTTCTAGGAATTGCCCTGGAAAGCACAGTGTCAATCTTTGCAGATGATACTAAACTGTGTAAGGTAATTAATTCGGAAATCGATATGGAGTCTCTACAGAATGACTTGTTTAAACTTGACACCTGGGCGTCTAAATGGAGAATGAGTTTTAATATAGAAAAGTGCTAAATTATGCATTTTGGGATAAAAACTAACTTGCATCCTACACAATAAATGGGGAAAATATAGGGGTAACAGTAGCAGAAAATTATTTTGGGCTCATAGGCTTAATGACAGTACACAATGTCAAAAAGCAGCAAAGAAGGCAAGTAAGATGCTTGCGTGCATAAAACGGGGCATTGAGACAAGGGACGATGATGTAATCTTGCTTCTGTACAAATCATTGGTACGTCCGCACCTGGAATATTGTGTTCAATTTTGGGCACCACATTATAAAAAAGATATCCGGGAACTTGAAAGACTTCAAAGGTGAGCAGCTAAGCTAATTAAAGGGTTAGAGGCACAGGAGTACAAGGAAAGGCTTACTAGGTTAAATATGTATACACTAGAAAAGAGGCATCGAAGAGGAGACATTATTAATATCTTCAAATATGTAAAGGGTCATTACAAGAAGTTAGCAGGGGATTTGTTTATCAAAAGAACTCTGTATAGGACACGTCGGCACTCGCAGAGGCTAGAGGAGAGAAAACTCTACACAGTGTAGGAAAGGGTTCTTCACAGTAAGAGCAATAAAGATTTGGAACTCTCTGCCGGGTAAGGTGATAATGGTGGACTCTGTAAATGCATTTAAAAATGGACTGGACAAATTTCTAACTGAAAAAAGTATCCAAGGCTATACCATTTAAGATATTCACATTAACTATCTGGGAATGATACGAATTATAGTTGTTAATTGGTACTAAACCATTACTTCAGCAGGTACATTGTAAGGTGCACATCTTAATTCAGAATACAGGTTGAACCCAATGTGCATTTTGCCTCTTTTCAACCTCATTAACTATGTTACTATCCCTGGGGAAGTTCAGCTCTCAAATCTAAAAATAAAGTATCTTTCTCACAAGATCAACCCAAGTACCCATGGGGCCACAATAGAGAAACTGTGGTAGATTCTGACCCAGCTGAACCCACTTACAGTGCAGAGCTCTAGAAATCTTATAAATTATCTTGCCACTGTTAAACAAATTAGACCCATAAAAGAGGAACGTTGGACACAATCCCCATTACCAACGCCCATCAAGTTTTCCACCCTGTCCCCTCTTATTTTTATTCTAGCAATAGAGTCCTTGGTTGCCAAGATTAGGGCAGTTAGGTGTTATGGTCATGGATACGGCACACAAGCTTTGTCTTTACCAGACAATGTTCTTTTCGCTACAGAGCCTCTGGCCTCATCTTCACTCTCTATTGAACGAGTATAGTAGGGCCTCTTGCTACAAGTTGAATATGACCAAGACTGATGTGCTGCCTATTAAATGCTCAGATTGTGATATTTCTCTACTCTGTTCTTGATTACCATATAATTAGCGGAACACTTCTCTCCAATATTTAGATATTCATATCCCCCCACTAATTTCCTCAGTTATTGATGTCAATCTCCTGTCTCTTATTTGTTGGAATTTACAAAGTCATGGCTATTTTTTGCTATCTCTTGGCTAGGCCAATTGGTGGCATTGAAGATGCCCCTTTTAACCAAACTTATGTATCTTATCGAGCTATACCTTTAATTTTCCCTAGCAAATATTTAACTAAATGCTGTTCTATTTGAACTAAATATATCTGCATCCACTGTCATCTGAAAATTGCAGTCTCGTATAATTCTTCCTAAGAATCTTGGTAATTTAGCTTTTCAAGATTTAGTGAAATATCAGGAGGCGTTCCTCACCCAGCTCATAACGCATTGCTAGGAGTCCCTTTTACAGTTCTCATTGATATGGATTTCCCCTGAAAGACCTTCTGTTGATGCCCACACATATGTGAACCTCCACTTTGTCCCTGCTTTTCCTCATTCTAGTATATGCACATATACTGTATGATGCAGTTTCATGTTTGAGAAAAAAATAGACTTATGGAGAGCATATTGTACTAAATGCTGCATGATTTGGTTGGCTAAGATTAACCTTTGAAAAACACAACCTGTTCATAATCAACCATGCAAGATACAGAGTTGTAAAATCAAGGACTGATTTGTTTTGAATTTATTTTTTAATGCAGATTATTTGCTACTAACAAATATGCATGATACTGTATGTGTAAAATGCAGCCAGTACCTGATTCTGTCCTGGCAATTTCTGTAACTAATGGAACATCACATATTGGGGGAGATTCAAATGTTTGAAAAGTCAGTTGGGAGTCTTTTTTTCCTATCTAATAGACAGGAAAAAACAGACACCCAACCGACTTTTCAAACATTTGAATCTCCCCCATTGGATCTAGGGACCTGGATCCTGACATCACACACTGTTTCAGACAATCCCACTTGGAAACCTGTATAAGGACACTTCTGTGCGGTGTAATTTGATTAACAAACTCTACTGTGTTGTGCAAAGTGAATTGGTACTATTCTGTGACACGCCTCTGTATATTCCTGTTTCAAATATAAGGGGGAGGGGGTACACCAATTCTCTTTCTGGGACAAAAATGTCTAGTTAAGGCAGTGGCTCAACTGGGTTCTTGCTTACATTGACACAAACATCAACTTTTTCTTGTCCAGTACATTCATCATTAACATACTCATTAGTAGGCCCAGGATTTTTAGGATCTAAAAAACGAAATTTAGTTTTTTTTTTCAATCTGTTTTAGGATTTGATAGGTTTTAAAATCTCAGTTTAGGAATTTATATGATTTATGAAAATACAACAAAGCCACGCAACATATCATGTTTGAAACACAGTGCCTTTATTACAGATGTGTTCTGCTACCATACCTCCTAACTGTCCTGCTTTTTACAGTACAGTCCCCTTTTTCGGAACTGCCCTGATGTCCCACCTGTAGGTCGCAGTGTCTTGGGTGAGGGGGAGTTGGGAGACTTCCTGTCACTGCAAGACCCTGCTCTGAATGGTGAATAGATGAAGTGCGCACGTGCACGGCCTCTATTCATTGGAGAAAGGAGCTGGGGGCATGAACAGCAGCTCACAGAGCGCTCGACATGCCCCTACAATGACAAAGATGGGAGGCGTGTCTTGCAACAGCGGCATTCCTGCAAAGTCACACCCCCTACTGAAGTGGCCATCCCCCATTTTCGGGCAGGGGAGCATGTCACTGCCATCCTGTGCACTCACAATGTTGGGAGGTATGTGCTGCGTTCTTGCAGCATTTGTTCCCACGATGCACTGTGCTGCAGGAGGTTGCAAATCCATTTGCAGCATGGATTTACCATATAAGCGAAAGGGTGCGTATGTTCGCACCCATGAATCTCGGGATCTGGCAGTCGCACTGGGTATGCTATGCAGCAAGACTATGGGGGGTCTTTCCGAGTTGATCATGGCTGCCATTGTTCGCAGCGCAGCAATCAGGTTAAAAATTGGCATTTCTGCGCATGTGTATGCACCGCAATGCGCACGCTCGACGTACGGGTACAAAGTTTTGCACAGGTTATAGCGAAGCTTTCAGTCGCACGGCACAACGCAAGAAGATTGACAGGATGGGGGCGTTTCTGGGTGTCAACTGACCATTTTCTGGGAGTGTTTGGAAAAACGCAGGCGTGCCAGGGAAAACGCAGGCGTGGCTGGATGAACGTTGGGCGGGAGTGTGACTCAAAAGCCATCCCACCAACGTTAGAATCAACGCACATGAAGAGTAAGTCCAGGGCTGGTCTTGTTCTGCACAAAATGTTTTTACAGGCGTTCTGCTGCACAGGCGTTTGCACTTCTGCAAAGCGAAAATACACTCCCCAGTGGGCGGCGACAATGCGTTTGCACGGCTGCTAAAAACTGCTAGCGAGCGATCAACTCGGACTGACCCCCTTCAGATCTCATTGTAGCAGCAAAATTGTTAGCAGTTGGGCAAAACCATGGCCCTCATTCCGAGTTGATCGCTCGCTAGCTGCTTTTAGCAGCAGTGCAAACGCTAAGCCGCCGCCCTCTGGGAGTGTATCTTAGCTTAGCAGAAGTGCGAACGAAAGGTTAGCAGAATAGTGTTGAAATTTTTTCAAGCCGTTTCAGAGTAGCTGCAGACCTTCTCCTACCTTGTGATCAATGCAGACTGTTTTGTTCCTGGTTTGACGTCACAAACACGCCCTGCGTTTGGTCAGCCACTCCCCCATTTCCCCAGGCACGCCTGCGTTTTTACCTGACACACCTGCGTTTTTTAGCACACTCCCTGAAAACGGACAGTTACCACCCAGAAACACCCACTTCCTGTCAATCATTCAACGATCAACAGTGCGACTGAAAAGCGTCGCTAGACCTTGTGTGAAACTGCATAGTTTTGTGTGGAAGTACGTTGTGCATGCGCACTGCGCCCCACACGCATGCGCAGAAATGCCAATTTTTAGCCTGATCGCTGCGCTGCGAACAACGGCAGGTACCGATCAACTCGGAATGACCCCCCATGTGCACTGCAGGTGTAGCAGATATAACATTTGCAGACAAAGTTAGATTCGGGTGGGTTATTTTGTTTCTGTGTAGGGTAAATACTGGCTGCTTTATTTTTACACTGCAATTTAGATTTGTTTGAAAACACCCCACCCAAATCTAACTCTCTCTGCATATGTTATATCTGCCCCCCCCCCCCGCCCCTGCAGTGCACATGGTTTTGCCCAACTGCTAACAAATTTGCTGCTGCGATGAACCCTGAATTACCCCCTATAACAGGACATATCTGTCAGGGGCGTATCTACCCAATGGCCAGGATGGCACTGGGTGCCTGCCAAGGAGGGGGCACCGCTCGGCAGTGCCACCCTCAATGGGTGGACTCACTTAGCAGTGGCACCGCCTGGGCTGGAGGATCGCGCAGTAGGCAGGAACAGGCGCCGGTGTTCGGCACCGCAATGAAGAAGTGAAAATAAACTCCAGCTCCTAGCAGTCCTTGCTGTCGGGAACTCCTGGCAGTAAGGGTTGCTGGGAGCTGTAGTTTACTTTCACTTTCTTCATGGAGTGTGGTGCCATATGCGCACGGAGGAGGGGAGGGGGGTTGAGTACCTGGAACCCCTCCTGCGCTCCGATCTATCAGAGCAGCTGACAGACTGAGAAACTTCAGTCCAGGCGGCAAGACAGGCTGTGTGTGTAGATTGAAACCTCTTTAGACTTACGTGGAGGCTGGGCTGATAGGGGGAGCTGCAGCGTCACTTCCTCACCTGGCCAGCTCATCTCAGGAAGTTCCCATGGGCCTTTGAGACAGACCTGGCCGGGTGAGGAAGCAGGAAGTGACTCTGCAACAGCTTCGTGGCTCGCATGCTGGAGGGGAGCTGCTGGAATATTCCCACCCCATACCTCCCAACATGACCCCCTCCAGGAGGGACAGAATGCTCTGCTTCTGGACTGCCATCTTAATTTATGATTGCCGACACCTGCTTTGAACAGGTAAATGGAAAAGAAAGGTGTTTCACCACAGGTGATGGCAATCATAAATTAAGAGAGTAGTTCAGGAGCAGAACATTCTGTCCCTCCTGGAGAGGGTCATGTTGGGAGGTATGCCACCTCATGTCTCTCTCGGTCTCCATCTCTCTCCCTGTGTCTCTCTCTAACCCTGTATATGTCTCTCTCTCCATCTCTCTCACCTTGTCTGTCTCTTTCCCTGTGTGTGTGTGTCCCTCTCTGAGTCCCTTTTCATGTCAGTCTCTCTTTCCCTCCCCACGCCACTCTTTATTTCCATCTCTCTCTCTCTGCATGTCTGTCTGTCTGTCACTGTGTCTCTCCATGTGTCGCTCCCTCCATATGTCTTTCTCTCCCTGTGTCTGTATCTCTCCAGCTCTCTCCCTGTGACTATCTCTCACCGTCTGTCTCTCTCCCCGTGTGTCCCTCTCTCTGAGTCTCTTCTCATGTCAGCCTCTCTCTCCCTCCCCACATCACTTTCTTTATTTCCATCTCTCTCTATCTGCATGTCTGTCACTGTGTCTCTCCATATGTCTTTCTCTCCCTGTGTCTGCCTCTCTCATCTCTCTTTCAGTGTTTGTCTCTATCCCTATCTTTCTCTCACCATGTCTCCTCCTCCCCCCCATGTCTGTGTGTGTCATGTCTGTGTGTCTCACTCTCTCTTCCTGTATCTGTCCCTCCCCATGTCTGTGTGTGTCTCTCTCTCCCTCTATCTGTCTTTCCACATTTCATTCTCTCCACGTCTGTCTCTCTCCACATCTTTCTCTCCCTACCCGTCAAACTCTCTCTCCATAACTGTCTCTCTCCCTCTGTCCCTGTCTCTCTCCACATATCTGTGTCTCTCAGCCTCTCTGCATGTCTGCTGCTCTCTCTGTCTCTCTATCCTTTCCCATGTCTCTCTCTCCCTCCTCATGTTTCCCTCTTTCCCAATTTCTGACTCTGTCTCTCCCTCCCCATGTTTCCTTGGCTTTGTGTGTACACACACATACACACTCGAATTGGGTTGGAGGTTTCCATATATTTATTGCTCTCTCTTTCCCTCTTCTCATATCTGAAGCCCCCCCCCCCTAAAAATCCTGTGTTTGCCCCTGTGGTGCGGTACCGAAGTATGGTGTACATGCACCTTCCCTATTTCAAATATGAAGGGGGGGGGGGGACATACTAGTACCAGTACCTTACTTTTACTTTGCCAGGACCCCTAGATACACCTCTGACATCTGTATATATGAATTACATAGGAATACTACTCATTCCACATGTTTCCACGGGAAATTTATATAGTTTCAGCTTAAGTAACAGAGGGGTAGATGTATAAAGCGTCACTACCTGTATGTGCTTTCTGCACATAGCGCAAACTACGTGCTGTAGTTTCTGCTGCACTGCAATGTATGAAGCGGCTCTCAGCCAGGATTTAAGAGAGGCACACATCGCATACTACAATAACGTATGCCGCACTGTGTGCATAGGAGGGTGATGCATACCTAATGTATTAATGCTGAGGTGGCTCTTCACCGCATGATAATCCCTGTCTGTTACATCGCCAGGTTGAGGCTGGCGCTGCAGCATTGTAGATACTTCATTGTGGGTTTTTTTTGTTTTGAATTTATATAACTTTATTGGCTCGCCACGGCGTCCTTAGGGCTCCTCTGCGCATGCACCGGGTCACACTGCATGTTCACTGGGAGCTGGTGAGTTGGCACATGTGTGCTGCCACACTCACCTCAGGTCCCCAGATTCCTTAGAGATGAATTGCGCATGCGCAGGAAGACATGCATAGGGGCCGCCTGGTAGGGTGATTACTGCACATGTGCACAATGAACGCCGGTAAGAATAAAAGCAACACATCACCTTACCTGTGACATACCGCATTGTGATAAAGGCAGCCCAATGGTACGTAAATGCTGGTGATGTGGGATAGCATATAATAGCAAAAAAGTGTCAACCCGTCAATAACGATTTTTAGGCACAGGATAATACATCTATCCCATTTTTAAGTTCTAAAAGTCAAAATAGGTCACCCAGGTTAGGTCTTTTAGGTGCTAACACCCAGATTAGGTCATTTTAGGCCCTGTAGAAATTCAGTATGTTATTCCCTGGTACATAAAACGAAACTGAAATTTTGAGTGTAATGAGAAAGGCTTAGATAGAACCTAAGAATCCTGGGCTTACTCATTAGTGTCAGATACATTATTAAACCCCTCATCCTGTTGTATTTCCATAGTAGCATCCTCAATTTCTGTCTAAACCAGAATCATTACTTTTAAGACTTACAAATTGCACTAGCTAAGACACTCCTCAGGGACCTGTGCAGTTTGTGAACAGTGGGGGAAATTTACTAAGCTCCCGATTTTGACCGAGATGCCGTTTTTTCATCAAAGTGTCATCTCGGTAATTTACTAAACACTAATCACGGCAGAGATGAGGGCATTCGTAATTTTTTGCAAGTCCAAGTAAAAAATTACGAATGAATACACCATCGGTCAAAACGCGGCTGTTTAAGTATGAATCTCGGTCATTTACTAAGAAGTGCAAAGCAAAAAAAAAACAAACACTGCCGTGAAAAATTACAACTCGTAAAAAAGTGCTAAAAAAAAACAGACCTTATTTTTTTTCCCGTGATTAGATAGGCATGCCCGGATCCATGAGATCCGTGCATGTATATCAGTGGGAAGGGGTGGGAAAGTGCTTATTTTGTCAAAAAAAATTGCGTGGGGTCCCCCCTCCTAAGCATAACCAGCCTCGGGCTCTTTGAGCCGATCCTGGTTGCCGAAATATGGGAAAAAAATTGACAGGGGTTCCCCCATATTTAAGCAACCAGCATCGGGCTCTGCGCCTGGTCCTGGTTCCAAAAATACGGGGGACAAAAAGAGTAGGGGTCCCCCGTATTTTTAAAACCAGCACCGGGCTCCACTAGCTGGACAGATAATGCCACAGCCGGGGGTCACTTTTATATAGTGCCCTGCGGCCGTGGCATCAAAAATCCAACTAGTCACTCCTGGCCGGGGTACCCTGGGGGAGTGGGGACCCCTTCAATCAAGGGGTCCCCCCCCCAGCCACCCAAGGGCCAGGGGTGAAGCCCGAGGCTGTCCCCCCCCCATCCAATGGGCTGCGGATGGGGGGGCTGATAGCCTTTGTTGTAAAAGAAAAGATATTGGCCCTCATTCCGAGTTGTTCGCTCGGTATTTTTCATCGCATCGCAATGAAAATCCGCTTAGTACGCATGCGCAATGTTCGCACTGCGACTGCGCCAAGTAACTTTGCTATGTAGAAAGTAATTTTACTCACGGCTTTTTCATCGCTCCGGCGAACGTAATGTGATTGACAGGAAATGGGTGTTACTGGGCGGAAACACGGCGTTTCAGGGGCGTGTGGCTGAAAACGCTACCGTTTCCGGAAAAAACGCAGGAGTGGCCGGAGAAACGGTGGGAGTGCCTGGGCGAACGCTGGGTGTGTTTGTGACGTCAACCAGGAACGACAAGCACTGAACTGATCGCACAGGCAGAGTAAGTCTGAAGCTACTCTGAAACTGCTAAGTAGTTAGTAATCGCAATATTGCGAATACATCGGTCGCAATTTTAAGAAGCTAAGATTCACTCCCAGTAGGCGGCGGCTTAGCGTGTGTAACTCTGCTAAATTCGCCTTGCGACCGATCAACTCGGAATGAGGGCCATTGTTTTTAGTAGCAGTACTACAAGTCCCAGCAAGCCTCCCCCGCATGCTGGTACTTGGAGAACCACAAGTGCCAGCATGCGGCGGAAAAACTGGCCCGCTGGTACCTGTAGTACTACTACTAAAAAAATACCCCAAAAAAGACAAGACACACACACCGTGAAAGTATAATTTTATTACATACATACACACATACATACATACTTACCTTAAGTTCCCACGCAGGTCGGTCCTCTTCTCCAGTAGAATCCAAGGGGTACCTGTTGAAGAAATTATACTCACGAGATCCAGGGGTCCAGGCTCCTCGGGAAATCCAGGGGTAATCCACGTACTTGAAAAAAATAACAAAACGGTGTCCCGACCACGAACTGAAAGGGGACCCATGTTTGCACATGGGTCACCTTTCCACGAATGCCAGAAACCCACTCTGACTTCTGTCTAAGTGGGTTTCTTCAGCCAATCAGGGAGCGCCACGTTGTAGCACTCTCCTGATCAGCTGTGTGCTCCTGTCCTCACTGACAGGCAGCACACGGCAGTGTTACAATGTAGCGCCTATGCGCTCCATTGTAACCAATGCTGGGAACTTTCTGCCCTGCGGTTGACCTAAAGTGACGTCACCGCTGAGCAAGAAAGTTCCCAGCATTGGTTACAATGTAGCGCATAGGCGCTACATTGTAACACTGCCGTGTGCCGCCTGTCACTCAGTACAGGAGCACACAAATTTTTTTTTTTTTAATTTTACAGTGTTTAATTAAAAAAAAAAAAAAATAGAACCCCAGCACGGATCACACAGATCCGGCCGAGATTAATTGTAAAAAAGTCGGCAGTGTTTTGCTAATCACTGCCGTAAAAAACACAAAAAAAACACGAATGACATCGACATCGGAAGAAAAGAAAAACCCGAATACGACAGCTTAGTAAATCCATCGTAACAAATTCAAAAAGTTGCAGTTTTACACTTTCGATGTCATTCGTGATTGAACTTTGACCTGAAACGGGAAAATACGAATCTTTGTAAATTTACCCCTGTATGTTCTTTATTTTTAGTGTTCTTTTTGTGCAGATTTGTTGATTTAAAGGTGATACGTCTAGACTCCAGAAGGTGGTGCATGCGATGTTACAGAAGATAACTTTATTTGGCTCTAGTTTTCTCTTACGTCCTAGAGGATGCTGGGGACTCTGTAAGGACCATGGGGTATAGACGGGCTCCGCAGGAGACATGGGCACTATAAAGAACTTTAGAATGGGTGTGCACTGGCTCCTCCCTCTATGCCCCTCCTCCAGACCTCAGTTAGATCCTGTGCCCAGAGGAGACTGGGTGCATTACAGGGGAGCTCTACTGAGTTTCTCTGAAAAAGACTTTTGTTAGGTTTTTTATTTTCAGGGAGCACTGCTGGCAACAGGCATCGTGAGACTGAGGGGAGAGAAGCAGACCTACTTAAATAATAGGCTCTGCTTCTTAGGCTACTGGACACCATTAGCTCCAGAGGGTCGGAACACAGGTCTCACCCTCGTTGTTCGTCCCGGAGCCGCGCTGCCGTCCTCCTCACAGAGCCAGAAGATAGAAGCCGGTGAGTATAAGAAGAAGACTTCAAAGGTGGCAGAAGACTTCTGATCTTCACTGAGGTATTGCGCAGCGGTAATGCTGCACGCCATTGCTCCCACACATTCACACACTGACGGCACTGTAAGGGTGCAGGGCACAGGGGGGGGGCCCTGGGCAGCAAAATTAACCTCTAGGGCCACTGGCATAGATATATATATATATACTGCGGAGGCAGTATATATATATATATATATATATATATATATACTGCGGAGGCAGTATATTACACAAACCCCCGCCAGTATAAAGATTTGAGCGGGACCAAAGCCCGCCGTTGAGGGGGCGGAGCTTGATCCTCCAGCACTAACCAGCGTCATTTTCTCCACAGCACGCTGCAGAGAAGCTTGCTCCCCGGACTCTCCCCTGCTGAACACAAGTACAGAGGGCACAAAAGGGGGGGGGGCACATTTATTGGCGCAGTGAGTGTATTATATTATATATATATATATATATATATATATAGAAAAGCGCTGTACTGACTGGGTTTATATTCCAGTGTCCGGTGGCGCTGGGTGTGTGCTGGCATACTCTCTCTCTGTCTCTCCAAAGGGCCTTATTGGGGGCCTGTCTCCATGTAGATATATATCCCTGAGTGTGTGGGGGTGTCGGTACGTGTGTGTCGGCATGTCTGAAGCGGAAGGCTCATCTGAGGAGGTAGAGCAGATGATTGTGGTGTCGGCGACGCCGACACCTGATTGGTTGGATATGTGGAATGTTTTAAATGCAAATGTGTCTTTTTTACATAAGAGATTGGACAAAGCAGAGTCCAGGGAAGAAACAGGGAGTCAATCCATGGCTTTGGCTGTGTCACAGGGCCCTTCCGGGTCTCAGAAACGTCCCCTGTCCCACGTAGCAGACACTGATACCGACACGGATTCTGACTCCAGTGTCGACTACGATGATGCGAGGTTACACCCCAGGGTGGCCAAAAGTATTCATTATATAATTATTGCTATAAAAGATGTTTTGCATATCACAGATGACCCCTCTGTCCCTGACACGAGGGTCTGCATATTTAAGGAAAAGAAACCTGAGGTAACCTTTTCCCCGTCTCATGAGCTAAACGCTTTATTTGAAAAGGCTTGAGAGACTCCAGACAAGAAACTGCAGATTCCCAAGAGAATTCTTATGGCGTACCCTTTCCCCGCGCAGGACAGGGTACGGTGGGAATCCTCGCCCAGGGTGGACAAGGCTTTAACGCGCTTGTCCAAAAAGGTGGCGCTACCATCTCCAGACACGGCAGCCCTCAAGGATCCTGCTGATCGCAGACAGGAGACTACCTTAAAATCAATTTATACACATACGGGTGCCTTGCTCAGACCCGCGGTAGCGTCGGCATGGGTATGTAGCGCAGTAGCAGCGTGGGCAGATATCTTGTCATCTGACATTGACACCCTAGATAGGGATACCATTTTATTGACCTTGGGTCACATTAAAGACGCAGCCTTATATATGAGAGACGCTGCGAGAGACGTTGGGCTGTTAGGTTCAAGAGCCAACGCCATGGCTGTTTCTGCTAGGCAAGCCCTGTGGGACCCGCCAATGGACGGGGGATGCCGATTCAAAGAGACATATGGAAGTTTTACCTTACAAGGGTGAGGTCTTATTTGGGGAGGGTCTAGAGGATCTGGTTTCCACGGCTACCGCGGGTAAATCTTTTTTGCCTTATGTTCCCCCACAGCAAAAGAAAACACCTCAATATCAGATGCAGTCCTTTCGGTCGCATAAGTCCAGAAGAGGTCGGGGCTCTTCCTTCCTCGACAGAGGTAAGGGTAGAGGGAAAAGAATGCCTGCGACGGCTAGTTCCCAGGAGCAGAAGTCCTCCCCGGCTTCTCCTAAATCCACCGCATGACGCTGGGGCTCCGCTGAGGGAGTCCGCGCCGGTGGGGGCACGTCTTCGACTCTTCAGCCAGGTCTAGGTTCTGTCAGACGTGGATCCGTGGGCGATGGAAATTATATCCCAAGGCTACAAACTAGAATTCGAAGAGGTGCCCCCTCGCCGATTTTTCAAGTCGGCTTTGCCAGCTTCTCCCCCAGAGAGGGAAATAGTTTTAGCTGCAATTCAAAAGCTGTATCAACAGCAAGTGATTATCAGGGTTCCCCTAGTCCAACAGGGAAAAGGGTACTATTCAACCCTGTTTGTGGTCCCGAAACCAGATGGCTCGGTCAGACCCATTCTGAATCTAAAATCCCTAAACCTGTACTTAAAACAGTTCAAATTCAAGATGGAATCGCTCCGGGCAGTGATCTTCAGCCTGGAAGGGGGGGATTTTATGGTGTCACTAGACATAAAGGATGCATACCTTCATGTCCCCATCTATCCCCCTCATCAGGCGTACCTGAGATTCGCTGTACAGGACTGTCATTACCAGTTTCAGACGTTGCCGTTTGGGCTTTCCACGGCCCCGAGGATTTTCACCAAGGTAATGGCGGAAATGATGGTGCTCCTGCGCAGGCAGGGAGTCACAATTATCCCATACTTGGACGATCTCCTGATAAAAGCGAGATCGAGAGATCAATTGATGAAAAGCGTGTCGCTCTTCTTGAGGGTGCTGCAGCAGCACGGCTGGATTCTAAATCTACCAAAGTCACAGTTGATTCCAACGACTCGGCTATCTTTCTTAGGCATGATTCTGGACACGGAACAGAAGAGGGTTTTTCTCCCAGTGGAAAAAGCCCGGGAACTCCAGAACATGGTCAGAGACCTGCTAAAACCAAAAAGAGTGTCAATCCATCAATGCACTCGAGTACTGGGAAAAATGGTGGCGGCCTACGAGGCCATCCCCTTCGGCAGGTTCCATGCGAGGACATTTCAGTGGGACCTTCTGGACAAATGGTTGGGGTCCCATCTACAAATACATCAGAAAATAAGCCTGTCCCCCAGGGCCAGGGTGTCTCTCCTGTGGTGGTTGCAGAGTGCTCACCTTCTCGAGGGTCGCAGGTTCGGTATTCAAGACTGGGTTCTGGTGACCACGGATGCGAGCCTCCGAGGATGGGGAGCAGTCACACAAGGAAGAAATTTTCAGGGACTATGGTCAAGCCAGGAGGCTTGTCTACACATCAACATACTGGAATTGAGGGCCATATACAATGGCCTAGAACAAGCGGAGAATCTTCTTCGCGACCTACCGGTTCTGATTCAATCAGACAACGTCACAGCCGTGGCTCATGTAAACCGCCAAGGCGGGACAAGGAGCAGAGTGGCAATGGCGGAAGCCACCAGGATTCTTCGCTGGGCGGAAAATCACATAAGCACTCTGTCAGCTGTCTTCATTCCGGGAGTGGACAACTGGGAAGCAGACTTCCTCAGGAGACACGATCTCCATCCAGGAGAGTGGGGACTTCATCAAGAAATTTTTGCAGAGATAACAAGTCATTGGGGACTTCCTCAAATAGACATTATGGCGTCACGCCTCTACAAGAAGCTTCGGAGGTATTGTGCCAGGTCAAGGGACCCTCAGGCAGTAGCGGTGGACACCCTGGTGACCCCATGGATGTCTCAGTCGGTCTATGTGTTCCCTCCTCTTCCGCTCATCTCCAAAATATTGAGAATCATAAGACGAAAAAGAATGCAGACAATACTCATTGTTCCAGATTGGCCTCGAAGGGCCTGGTATTCAGATCTTCAGGAAATGCTCACAGAAGATCCGTGGCCTCTTCCTCTCAGGGAGGACCTGTTGCAGCAGGGGCCCTGCGTGTTCCAAGACTTACCATGGTTACGTTTGACGGCATGGCGGTTGAACACCAAATCCTAGCTGGGAAAGGTATTCCGGAGGAAGTCATCCCTACTCTGATAAGGGCTAGGAAGGAGGTGACGGCGAAACATTATCACCGTATCTGGAGGAAGTATGTATCTTGGTGTGAAACCAAGAATGCTCCTACGGAAGATTTCCATCTGGGCCGTTTTCTCCACTTTCTACAGACAGGAGTGGATATGGGCCTAAAGTTAGGCTCCATTAAGGTACAGATTTCGGCCCTATCAATTTTCTTTCAGAAGGAATTGGCCTCTCTCCCAGAAGTCCAGACTTTTGTAAAGGGAGTGCTGCACATCCAGCCTCCTTTTGTGCCCCCAGTGGCACCATGGGACCTTAACGTGGTGTTAGTTCCTAAAATCTCAGTGGTTTGAACCTCTTCAAACGGTTGACTTAAAATTTCTCACTTGGAAAGTGGTCATGTTGTTGGCCTTAGCGTCTGCAAGGCGGGTGTCCGAATTGGCGGCTTTATCTCACAAAAGCCCCTATCTGATTTTCCATGTGGATAGAGCAGAGTTGAGGACTCGTCCTCAATTTTTGCCTAAGGTGGTTTCATCGTTTCATATGAACCAACCTATTGTGGTACCTGTGGCTATGGGTGACTTGGAGGATTTCAAGTCCCTTGATGTAGTCAGGGCCTTAAAAATTTATATAGCCAGGACGGCTCGGATTAG
Organism: Pseudophryne corroboree; assembly: GCF_028390025.1. Classification (NCBI taxonomy): domain Eukaryota; kingdom Metazoa; phylum Chordata; class Amphibia; order Anura; family Myobatrachidae; genus Pseudophryne; species Pseudophryne corroboree. Next base: position 704,524,190 of record NC_086445.1, read on the forward strand.
GAAAACAGAGGCACTGTTAGAAGCAGGAGCGCCAACCTTGTTGGCAGCATACAGCACAAAGCAGACTATTGCTCGCTGGATCTGTCACACGATTCAGCAGGCTCATTCTACGGCTGGATTGCTGTTACCAAATTCGGTAAAGGCCCATTCCACTAGGAAGGTGGGCTCTTCTTGGGCGGCTGCCCGAGGCGTCTCGGCATTACAGCTTTGCCGAGCGGCGACTTGGCCGGGTTCAAACACTTTTGCAAAATTCTACAAGTTTGATACCCTGGCTGATGAGGACCTCATGTTTGCTCAATCGGTGCTGCAGAGTCATCCGCACTCTCCCGCCCGGTCTGGAGCTTTGGTATAATCCCCAGGGTCCTTACAGAGTCCGCAGCATCCTCTAGGACGAAAGAGAAAATAAGATTTTAAACCTACCGGTAAATCTTTTTTTCCTAGTCCGTAGAGGATGCTGGGCGCCCGTCCCAATGCAGACATATTTCTGCAAGGCTTGTATATAGTTATTGCTTACATAAGGGTTATGTTACAGTTAAGATCAGTCTTTGGCTGATGCTGTTTTGTTCATACTGTTAACTGGGTGCGTATATTCCATGTTATACGGTGTGGATGGTGTGGGCTGGTATGAATCTTGCCCTTAGATTAACAAAAATCCTTTCTTCGTACTGTCCGTCTCCTCTGGGCACAGTTCTTTAACTGAGGTCTGGAGGAGGGGCATAGAGGGAGGAGCCAGTGCACACCCATCTAAAGTCTTTAGAGTGCCCATGTCTCCTGTGGAGCCCGTCTATACCCCATGGTCCTTACGGAGTCCCCAGCATCCTCTACGGACTAGGAGAAAAAGATTTTCCGGTAGGTTTAAAATCTTATTTTCTCAATAAGCATTCTAGTGCATGAAAGAGCAATAGCAAAATAACAAAGCCCATGCGTGAACGTTTTCTTGGCACTCGTGTGGTGTATGGGATGTTGGCAAATTTTAGGTATTTTGGCAGTAATTTTTCCCTTCATGGTTAAAGGTGATGTTTTCTTTAAGATTGTTAAACACTGTTTAGAATTGGAATTGGAGTGCCCTTTATTACACCTTCTTACCCCTTGACCTTCTTGAAAAGAAGATGTTAAAGAAGTACTATGACTGGCAGCATTAGTACTACGTTGGTCCAGATCTTCTCTTGGCTGATCCATGGTTAATTTGATTTTTTTACTCCAGGATAGGAGTAAAGCTAATGTAGCTGAACTTAACTGCCACCACACCAACTAAATATATAATAAGATAGGCAAAAGGGGAATGTTATTCACCATGCAGTTTTAGTAAAAGGATATTTTGACAACATACTTTTTTTGTTATTGTTTTCACTTTAATTATTTTTAGGCGCAGCAGACGGCGGGGACACCACCACAAGTAGTACAGTAATATACAGTTTCAAACATACACATTGACAATTATGCCTATAGTCTGACCTTAGCACCCTTCCCACCCACTCTCTAATAGCATCTATTGAAGCACAACTACAGCCTACAACCTCTCCATGTGCTTTCTTGTGTGAAATTGTGCTTGATCACGAAGAAGAGGCTCTTGTATTCAATCCAAAACATGCAAGTTCCGAGACTTCTGAGAAAATGTTTTGCCTTGTTTGAAGATCCAAACTTGTCGGGAAGACCTAAGCCGGGTCTCTGATCCACTCAGAAACCCAAAATTCAGGTATGTACGGATTTACGTAAAACTGAACCACACATCTGTAGTTATAATTACCTTGCTGGTGCAAGCAAATACTACAGTGGATCATTACAGTTAGATCTCCTGTTAAATGTCTGAGCATGGCAAATATAGTCGGAGTACTTTTACCTCTGTGTCGGTCTGTTATTACCCAGTCTTGTATCTGATTGTGTCATTAGAAACATGTTTTGTTTTGTTTTTTTCATGCTTTCTGAATGTTTTTCATACTCTGATTTGTTAGATATTCTCTGTGGTACATCTAGAACTTAAGAATACTAAATCATGCAGATTTTCAATTAGTTTTCAGATGTCTTGCTAAAGTGCAAGTTGTCCATATCTATATACTAGTATCATATACTAGTACACCCTAAGCTAACGCATATATATATATATATATATATATATATATATATATATATATATATATATGAGACAGACCAAAATAAAAAGGGTGGAGGGGTGTGTCTTTACGTAAAGCCGTTTTTAAAACCTGATATACGGGAAGATATTCAGGAGGGGACTGTAGACACTGTCGAGACATTATGGGTAGAAATTGCATGCGGGGAAAAAGGAATAAAAAAGTTAGTATTGGGTGTATGCTATAGGCCGCCTGATATCAACGCATCTGATGAGGAATTGTTACTAAAGCAAATTGAAAGAGCAGCAGGAGTAGGAGACTTGGGGGTATATGCAATTGCGGTCGAATTCGCGGCAATTTTCGCCGTTTTTTAATTCGACTCAATTCGACAGGTGAATCCCGGAAGGTGGCTTCCGGAATTCACCATATTCAATGAAAAACGGATTCGCCAGAGTCGCGGGCGAAAATCGGCCGATTTGGCGGATTTTGCCGCGATTTTAAAAAACGGTAAAAAAACGTGAAAAACCCGGAAAAAAAATGGCGTGGGGTCCCCCCTCCAAAGCCTAACCAGCCTCGGGCTCATCGAGCTGGTCCTGGTTCTAAAAATGCAGGGGAAAAATTGGCCAGGGATCCCCCGTATTTTTAAAACCAGCACCGGGCTCTGCGCCTGGTGCCAAAAATACGGGGGACAAAAAGAGTAGGGGTCCCCCGTATTTTTAACACCAGCATCGGGCTCCACTAGCTGGACAGATAATGCCACAGCCGGGGGTCACTTTTATGCCGTGCCCTGCGGCCGTGGCATTAAATATCCAACTAGTCACCCCTGGCCGGGGTACCCTGGGGGAGTGGGGACCCCTTCAATCAAGGGGTCCCCCCCCCCAGCCACCCAAGGGCCAGGGGTGAAGCCCGAGGCTGTCCCCCCCATCCAATGGGCTGCGGATGGGGGGGCTGATAGCCTTTTGTGATAATAAAAAGATATTGTTTTTTCCAGCAGTAATACAAGTCCCAGCAAGCCTCCCCCGCAAGCTGGTACTTGGAGAACCACAAGTACCAGCATGCAGGAGAAAAACGGGTCCGCTGGTACCTGTAGTACTACTGGGAAAAAAATACCCAAATAAAAACAGGACACACACACCTTGATAGTAAAACTTTATTACACACTACCGACACACACATACTTACCTATGTTGTCACGCCGACTGCCACGGTCTCCGACGATCCGAGGGTACCTGTGAAAAAATTATACTCACCTTCCAGCGTCCAGAGATAAATCCACGTCCAGAGAGTAAAATCCACGTACTTGTTTAAAAAAAAAAAAACGCAAAAACCCGCTCCATACCGGACTAGAAAGGGGTCCAATGCTTTCACATCAGACCCCTTTCTCCCGAATGCCGGGACATCACGTGACTCCTGTCACTGACGTCCCTTCAGCCAATCAGGAAGCGCTACTTCCGTGGCGCTCACCTGATTGGCTGTGCGCTGTCTGTACTGTGACAGCGCATCGCAAAGCCGCTCCATTACTTTCAATGGTGGGAACTTTGCGGGTAGCGGTGGGGTCACCCGCCGGTCAGCCGCTGACCGGCGGGTGACCTCACCGCTAGCCGCTAAGTTCCCACCATTGAATATAATGGAGGGAGCTGTGCGATGCGCTGTCACAGTACAGACAGCGCTCAGCCAATCAGGTGAGCGCAACGAAGTTGCGCTTCCTGATTGGCTTAGAGACCTTTCTGTGACAGCTGTCACTGACAGGTCTCATTCGTGGAAAGGTGTCCCATGTGTCAGCATGGGACCCCTTTCAGTCCGTTATGGAGCGGGTATTTGCGTTTTTTTATTTTTAACAAGTACGTGGATTTATCTCTGGACCATGGCTGAGGTGAGTATATTGATCTTTTTTTTCAGGTATCCGTGGATTCTACATGGAGAAGAGGACCGATGTCGGCGTGTGAACATAGGTAAGTATGTGTGTGTCGGTAGTGTGTAATAAAGTTTTACTGTCGACGGTGTGTGTGTCCTGTTTTTATTTGGGTATTTTTTTCCCAGTAGTACTACAGGTACCAGCGGGCCCGTTTTTCTCCCGCATGCTGGTACTTGTGGTTCTCCAAGTACCAGCTTGCGGGGGAGGCTTGCTGGGACTTGTAGTACTACTGGAAAAAACAATATCTTTTTATTATCACAAAAGGCTATCAGCCCCCCCATCCGCAGCCCATTGGATGGGGGGACAGCCTCGGGCTTCACCCCTGGCCCTTGGGTGGCTGGGGGGGGGACCCCTTGATTGAAGGGGTCCCCACTCCCCCAGGGTACCCCGGCCAGGGGTGACTAGTTGGATATTTGATGCCACGGCCGCAGGGCACGGCATAAAAGTGACCCCCGGCTGTGGCATTATCTGTCCAGCTAGTGGAGCCCGATGCTGGTGTTAAAAATACGGGGGACCCCTACTCTTTTTGTCCCCCGTATTTTTGGCACCAGCACCAGGCGCAGAGCCCGGTGCTGGTTTTAAAAATACGGGGGAACCCCTGTCAATTTCCCCCCCGCATTTTTAGAACCAGGACCAGCTCGAAGAGCCCGAGGCTGGTTATGCTTTGGAGGGGGGACCCCACGCCATTTTTTTTTATGATTTCACCGTTCCAGCATAAAAAAAAAATAATATTTTAAAAAATATATAAATAATATTTGTGCCTCCAAAAAAAAAAAAAAAAGTACCTAATCCCTTCTAATATAAATAGATCTGCTATTCCCCAAAAAAAAAACACAAAAAAAACATGTTTAAAATTTTTTTATTTGTTTTCACCCTCCAAAGTGTGGCGGATTGAAAATGACGAATTTGCTGTCTAAAAGCACTGCTGTCGAATTTCCAAACTTGAATTGAATATGCTTTGGTCGAATTGCAGCACTTATATCATTGCAGAAAAGTCGAATTTGCAAAAATTCGAATTTCAAAAAGTCGAATTTTGAAAGTCCGTTTTTTGGTCGGAAAGCACTGAATTGCATAGGCGATTTTTTTTTTGGGTCGAAAATGACCCGAAATTCGACAATTTCGGGAATTCGACCACAATTGCATATACCCCATAGTAGTGATGGGAGATTTTAACTATCCAGAGATAAACTGGAAAAACGATTCATGTGATACTGCTAGGGGCAATATGTTTTTAAACACACTTAATGATAACTACTTAGTCCAACTAATTGAGGAACCAACTAGGTACCAATGCAATCTTAGACCTGGTATTAACAAACAATGGGGATTTGGTATCAGGTATTATAGTAGGGGAACCCATAGGAAACAGCGACCACAATATGGTCACATTCAATATCAGTTTCCATAAACAGCCCTATACTGGCTCAACTAGGACTCTAAACTTTAGCAAAGCAAATTTTGAAAAGATGAGGGTATTTTTCAGGGATATTGAATGGGAAGGTTTGTTTTTAGGAAAAAATACTACGGAGAAATGGGAGGTACTAAAATTCCTGCTAGCTAAAAATACACTCAAATTTATTCCTATGAGTAGCAAAAAAAGGAATAAAAATCATAAACCGATGTGGCTTAACAAAAAGATTAAGGAACTTATGGGCAAGAAAAGGCGAGCATTTAAAAAATACAAATCTGACGGGGAAGCAGAGTCATTTCAGCACTATAAGGAATGTAACAAAATTTGCAAAAAGGAAATAAGAGCGGCTAAAGTAGAAACTGAAAAACTAGTAGCAAAGGAAAGCAAAGCGAATCCCAAAAAAATCTTTAAATACATTAATAGCAAGAGATTAAAGAAGGAGAGTATAGGCCCTTTAAAAGACAAGTTGGGAGTCTTAAGCAAAAATGATAATGACATAGCGGACACACTAAATGAGTTTTTTTCAACAGTATTCACTAGAGAGGACCCATTTCAGGGACTGACACACAATCTCAATAATGAGACTATCCCACTGATAGGTACTTATTTAAGCGAGGAAGTAGTCTGTGACCGATTAAAACATTTATAGATTAATAAATCACCAGGGCCCGATGGTATTCACCCAAGGGTTCTAATAGAGCTTCACTCTGAACTGGCAAAACCGCTTTGATCTTTAAGGATTCAGTTATATCAGGTATGGTTCCCAAAGACTGGCGTATAGCGGAAGTAGTGCCTATATTCAAAAAGGGAAGTAAAGCTGAACCAGGTAATTATAGACCAGTTAGTCTTACATCTATAGTGGGGAAAGTATTGGAAGGTATTCTAAGAGATAGTATTCAGAAGTTCCTTGAAGTCAATAAGGTCATTAAAAGGAATCAACATGGGTTTATGAAGGACAGATCCTGTCAAACCAACTTACTTGGCTTTTATGAAACAGTAAGCGCAAACCTAGATCAGGGTAAAGACGTGGATGTAATCTTTTTAGACTTTGCCAAAGCGTTCGATACTGTACCACACATGAGACTTATCTACAAGCTACAAGAATCAGGGCTAGGAAGCACAATATGCACTTGAGTCAAAAACTGGTTAGATAATAGGGAGCAGCGCGTTGTGGTTAATGAATCTTTTTCAACTTGGACAGAAATGCTAAGTGGTGTGCCGCAAGGCTCAGTATTAGGACCGCTATTGTTCAATATTTTCATTAACGACCTAACAGAAGGTCTAGAGAGCATGGTGTCAATTTTTGCAGATGATACCAAATTGTGTAAGGCTATAAATACATAGGAGGATGCTGAGTCTCTTCAGAACGACTTAGTTAAATTAGAAGCATGGGCAGCCAAATGGAGAATGCGCTTCAACACAGACAAGTATAAGGTAATGCACTGTGGTAACAAGAACAAAAATTACACCTACCTACTAAATGGGGTAAAATTAGGGGATTCTGTACTGGAAAAGGACTTGGGTGTCCTCATAGATAGCAAGCTAAGCAGTAGTACCCAAAGTAGGACTGCAGCAAAGAAGGCTAATAAGATATTAGCATCCATAAAACGGGGTATTGATGCTAGGGACGAGAGTATTATACTCCCGTTATATAAATCACTAGTGAGGCCCCATCTTGAATACTGTGTACAATTCTGGGCACCGTACTACAAAAAGGATATCCTGGAGCTTCAAAAGGTACAGAGGAGGGCGACCAAACTAATTAAGGGCATGGAGACGATGGAATACAAGGAAAGGCTTGAAAGACTAGGCATGTTTACATTGGAAAAGCGGAGACTAAGAGGGGATATGATCAACATCTACAAATATATAAGGGGACAATACACAGAGCTTGCGCGGGACCTGTTTTTGGTTAGATCAACACAGAGGACTCGTGGACACTCGCTCAGGTTAGAGGAGAGGAGATTCCGCACAATAAGGCGTAAAGGCTTTTTCACGGTAAGGACAATACGTGTTTGGAATTCCCTGCCTGAGGGAGTTGTAATGGCGGAATCTGTCAACACCTTTAAGAATGGGTTAGATAAATTCCTAATGGATAAGGATATTCAGGGGTATGGTGCATAGTCATGCATTATAGTTACTATAAATAGGGATAAAATGCAACGGCTGACAGCAGCATCAGTCAGAAATTTTAGTCAAATCATCATGCATAGGAGACCACAAATAGGTTGAACTCGATGGACAATTGTCTTTTTTCAACCTCAGATACTATGTTACTATGTTACTATATATATATATATTAGTGATGAGCGGGTTCGGTTTCTCGGAAACCGAACCCCCCCGAACTTCACCCTTTTTACACGGGTCCGAGCCATACTCGGATTCTCCCGTATGGCTCGGTTATCCCGAGCGCGCCCGAACGTCATCATCCCGCTGTCGGATTCTCGCGAGATTCGGATTCTATATAAGCAGCCGCGCGTCGCCGCCATTTTCACTCGTGCATTGGAAATGTTAGAGAGAGGACGTGGCTGGCGTCCTCTCCATTATTGTTGAACTTGATTGTGCATTATTGCTTAATTGTGGGGAGGGCTGGGGAGCAGCTGTTTAATATAGGAGGAGTACAGTGCAGAGTTTTGATGATCAGTGACCACCAGTTATCCGTTCTCTGCCTGAAAAAAAACGCTCCATATCTGTGCTCAGTGTGCTGCATATATCTGTGCTCACACTGCTTAATTGTGGGGACTGGGGAGCAGCTGTATTATATAGCAGGAGTACAGTGCAGAGTTTTGCTGACAGTGACCACCAGTATACGTTGTCTGCCTGAAAAACACTCCATATCTGTGCTCAGTGTGCTGCTTTATTGTGGGGACTGGGGACCACCAGTTTGCTGACACAGTGACCACCAGTATACTATATATAGCAGTACGGTAAGGAAGGCCACTGCTCTACCTACCTCTGTGTCGTCAAGTATACTATCCATCCATCCCTGTGGTGCATTTCAGTTGTGCGCAGTATATATAGTAGTAGGCCATTGCTATTGATACTGGCATATAATTCCACACATTAAAAAATGGAGAACAAAAATGTGGAGGTTAAAATAGGGAAAGATCAAGATCCACTTCCACCTCGTGCTGAAGCTGCTGCCACTAGTCATGGCCGAGATGATTAAATGCCATCAACGTCGTCTGCCAAGGCCGATGCCCAATGTCATAGTAGAGAGCATGTAAAATCCAAAAAACAAAAGTTCAGTAAAATGACCCAAAAATCAAAATTGAAAGCATCTGATGAGAAGCGTAAACTTGCCAATATGCCATTTACGACACGGAGTGGCAAGGAACGGCTGAGGCCCTGGCCTATGTTCATGGCTAGTGGTTCAGATTCACATGAGGATGGAAGCACTCATCCTCTCACTAGAAAAATGAAAAGACTTAAGCTGGCAAAAGCACAGCAAAGAACTGTGCGTTCTTCTAAATCACAAATCCCCAAGGAGAGTCCAATTGTGTCGGTTGCGATGCCTGACCTTCCCAACACTGGACGGGAAGAGCTTGCGCCTTCCACCATTTGCACGCCCCCTGCAAGTGCTGGAAGGAGCACCCGCAGTCCAGTTCCTGATAGTCAAATTGAAGATGTCACTGTTGAAGTACACCAGGATGAGGATATGGGTGTTGCTGGCGTTGGGGAGGAAATTGACAAGGAGGATTCTGATGGTGAGGTGGTTTGTTTAAGTCAGGCACCCGGGGAGACACCTGTTGTCCGTGGGACGAATATGGCCATTGACATGCCTGGTCAAAATACAAAAAAAAATCACCTCTTCGGTGTGGAATTATTTCAACACAAATGCGGACAACAGGTGTCAAGCCGTGTGTTGCCTTTGTCAAGCTGTAATAAGTAGGGGTAAGGACATTAACCACCTCGGAACATCCTCCCTTATACGTCACCTGCAGCGCATTCATCATAAGTCAGTGACAAGTTCAAAAACTTTGGGTGACAGCGGAAAAAGTCCACTGACCACTAAATTCCTTCCTCTTGTAACCAAGCTCCTGCAAACCACACCACCAACTCCCTCAGTGTCAATTTCCTCCTTACCCAGGAAAGCCAATAGTTCTGCAGGCCATGTCACTGGCAAGTCTGACGAGTCCTCTCCTGCCTGGGATTCCTCCGATGCATCCTTGAGTGTAACGCCTACTGCTGCTGGCGCTGCTGTTGTAGCTGCTGGGAGTCGATCGTCATCCCAGAGGGGAAGTCGGAAGACCACTTGTACTACTTCCAGTAAGCAATTGACTGTCCAACAGTCCTTTGCGAGGAAGATGAAATATCACAGCAGTCATCCTGCTGCAAAGCAGATAACTAAGGCCTTGGCAGCCTGGGCGGTGAGAAACGTGGTTCCGGTATCCACCGTTAATTCAGAGGCAACTAGAGACTTGATTGAGGTACTGTGTCCCCAGTACCAAATACCATCTAGGTTCCATTTCTCTAGGCAGGCGATACTGAAAATGTACACAGACCTCAGAAAAAGAGTCACCAGTGTCCTAAAAAATGCAGTTGTACCCAATGTCCACTTAAACACGGACAAGTGGAGCAGGGCAGACTCAGGACTATATGACTGTGACAGCCCACTGGGTAGATGTATTGCCTCCCGCAGCAAGAACAGCAGCAGCGGCACCAGTAGCAGCATCTCGCAAACGCCAACTCGTTCCTAGGCAGGCTACGCTTTGTATCACCGCTTTCCAGAAGAGGCACACAGCTGACAACCTCTTACGGAAACTGAGGAAGATCATCGCAGAATGGCTTACCCCAATTGGACTCTCCTGGGGATTTGTGACATCGGACAATGCCAGCAATATTGTGCGTGCATTACATCTGGGCAAATTCCAGCACGTCCCATGTTTTGCACATACATTGAATTTGGTGGTGCAGAATTATTTAAAAAACGACAGGGGCGTGCAAGAGATGCTGTCGGTGGCCCGAAGAATTGCGGGCCACTTTCGGCATTCAGCCACCGCGTACAGAAGACTGGAGCACCACCAAACAGTCCTGAACCTGCCCTGCCACCATCTGAAGCAAGAGGTGGTAACGAGGTGGAATTCAACCCTCTATATGCTTCAGAGGATGGAGGAGCAGCAAAAGGCCATTCAAGCCTATACATCTGGCCACGATATAGGCAAAGGAGGGGGAATGCACCTGACTCAAGCGCATTGGAGAATGAGTTCAACGTTGTGCAAGGTTCTGCAACCCTTTGAACTTGCCACACGTGAAGTCAGTTCAGACACTGCCAGCCTGAGTCAGGTCATTCCCCTCATCAGGCTTTTGCAGAAGAAGCTGGAGACATTGAAGGAGGAGCTAAAACAGAGCGATTCCGCTAGGCATGTGGATGGAGCCCTTAATTCGCTTAACCAGGATTCACGGGTGGTCAATCTGTTGAAATCAGAGCACTACATTTTGGCCACCGTGCTCGATCCTAGATTTAAAACCTACGTTGTATCTCTCTTTCCGGCAGACACAAGTCTGCAGAGGTTCAAAGACCTGCTGGTGAGAAAATTGTCAAGTCAAGCGGAACGTGACCCGTCAACATCTCCTCCTTCACATTCTCCCGCAACTGGGGGTGCGAGGAAAAGGCTAAGAACTCCGAGCCCACCCGCTGGTGGTGATGCAGGGTAGTCTGGAGCAAGTGCTGACATCTGGTCCGGACTGAAGGACCTGCCAACGATTACTGACATGTCGTCTACTGTCACTTCATATGATTCTGTCACCATTGAAAGAATGGTGGAGGATTATATGAGTGACCGCATCCAAGTAGGCACGTCAGACAGTCCGTACGTATACTGGCAGGAAAAAGAGGCAATTTGGAGGCCCTTGCACAAACTGGCTTTATTCTACCTAAGTTACCCTCCCTCCAGTGTGTACTCCGAAAGAGTGTTTAGTGCAGCCGCTCACCTTGTCAGTAATCGGCGTACGAGGTTACTTCCAGAAAATGTGGAGAAGATGATGTTCATCAAAATTAATTATAATCAATTCCTCCGTGGAGACATTCACCAGCAGCAATTGCCTCCACAAAGTACACAGGGACCTGAGATGGTGGATTCCAGTGGGGACGAATTAATAATCTGTGAGGAGGGGGATGTACACAGTGAAAGGGGTGAGGAATCGGAGGATGATGATGAGGTGGACATCTTGCCTCTGTAGAGCCAGTTTGTGCAAGGAGAGATTGATTGCTTCTTTTTTTGGTGGGGGCCCAAACCAACCAGTCATTTCAGTCACAGTCATGTGGCAGACTCTGTCGCTGAAATGATGGGTTCGTTAAAGTGTGCATGTCCTGTTTATACAACATAAGGGTGGGTGGGAGGGCCCAAGGACAATTCCATCTTGCACCTCTTTTTTCTTTAATTTTTCTTTGCATCATGTGCTGTTTGGGGACAATTTTTTTGAAGTGCCATCCTGCCTGACACTGCAGTGCCACTCCTAGATGGGCCAGGTGTTTGTGTCGGCCACTTGTGTCGCTTAGCTTAGTCACACAGCGACCTTGGTGCGCCTCTTTTTTTCTTTGCATCATGTGCTGTTTGGGGACAATTTTTTTGAAGTGCCATCTTGCTTGACACTGCAGTGCCACTCCTAGATGGGCCAGGTGTTTGTGTCGGCCACTTGTGTCGCTTAGCTTAGCCATCCAGCGACCTCGGTGCAAATTTTAGGACTAAAAATAATATTGTGAGGTGTGAGGTGTTCAGAATAGACTGGAAATGAGTGGAAATTATGGTTATTGAGGTTAATAATACTATTGGATCAAAATGACCCCCAAATTCTATGATTTAAGCTGTTTTTTAGGGTTTTTTGTAAAAAAACACCCGAATCCAAAACACACCCGAATCCGACAAAAAATTTTCGGTGAGGTTTTGCCAAAACGCGTCCGAATCCAAAACACGGCCGCGGAACCGAATCCAAAACCAAAACACAAAACCCGAAAAATGTCCGGTGCACATCACTAAAATATATATTTGCCGTATTTTGGAATAATCGCATACCATAATGAGATTTCTCTGACGTCCTAGTGGATGCTGGGCACTCCGATAGGACCATGGGGAATAGCGGGCTCCGAAGGAGGCTGGGCACTCTAGAAAGATTTATGACTACCTGGTGTGCACTGGCTCCTCCCACTATGACCCTCCTCCAAGCCTCAGTTAGATCTTGTGCCCGGCCGAGGTTGGATGCACACTAGGGGCTCTCCTGAGCCTCTAGAAAGAAAGTATAGAATTAGGTTTTTTATTTTCAGTGAGACCTGCTGGCAACAGGCTCACTGCAGCGAGGGACTAAGGGGAGAAGAAGCGAACTCGCCTGCTTGCAGCCGGATTGGTCTTCTTAGGCTACTGGACACCATTAGCTCCAGAGGGATCGACCGCAGGCCCAGTCCTTGGTGTTCGGTCCCGGAGCCGCGCCGCCGTCCCCCTTACAGAGCCAGAAGAAGAGGTCCGGAAAATCGGCGGCAGAAGACATCAGTCTTCACCAAGGTAGCGCACAGCACTGCAGCTGTGCGCCATTGCTCCTCATGCACACTTCACACTCCGGTCACTGAGGGTGCAGGGCGCTTGGGGGGGGGGCCCTGAGCAGCAATAAAAACACCTTGGCTGGCAAAAATACCACAATATATAGCCCCAGAGGCTATATATGTGGTAAATACCCCTGCCAGAATCCAGAAAAAAGCGGGAGAATAGGCCGCGGAAAAGGGGCGGAGCTATCTCCCTCAGACACACTGGCGCCATTTTCTCTTCACAGTGCAGCTGGAAGAAAGCTCCCCAGGCTCTCCCCTGTAGTTTTCAGGCTCAAAGGGTTAAAAAGAGAGGGGGGGCACTAAATTTAGGCGCAATATTGTATATACAAGCAGCTATTGGGGAAAATTCACTCAGTTATAGTGTTAATCCCCACATTATATAGCGCTCTGGTGTGTGCTGGCATACTCTCTCTCTGTCTCCCCAAAGGGCTTTGTGGGGTCCTGTCCTCAGTCAGAGCATTCCCTGTGTGTGTGCGGTGTGTCGGTACAGCTGTGTCGACATGTTTGAGGAGGAGGCTTATATAGTGACGGAGCAGATGCCGATAAATGTGATGTCGCCCCCTGTGGGGCCGACACCAGAGTGGATGGTTAGGTGAAAGGTATTAACCGACAGTGTCAACTCCTTACATAAAAGGGTGGATGACGTAACAGCTGTGGGACAGCCGGCTTCTCAGCCCGCGCCTGCCCAGGCGTCTCAAAGGCCATCAGGGGCTCAAAAACGCCCGCTCATTCAGATGGCAGACACAGATGTCGACACGGAGTCTGATTCCAGTGTCGACAAGGTTGAGACATATACACAATCCACTAGGAACATCCGTGACTTGATCCCGGCAATAAAAAATGTGTTACACATTTCTGACATTAACCTCTAAAAATGGGTTTTTATGTTTGGGGAGAAAAAGCAGGCAGTGTTTTGTTCCCCCATCAGATGAATGAATGAGGTGTGTGAGAAGCGTGGGTTCCCCCTGATAAGAAACTGGTAATTTCAAAAAAGTTACTGATGGCGTACCTTTTCCCGCCAGAGGATAAGTTACGCTGGGAGATATCCCCTAGGGTGGATAAGGCGCTCATACGGTTGTCAAAAAGGTGGCACTGCCGTTTTAGGAACGGCCACTTTGAAGGTACCTGTTGATAAAAAGCAGGAGGCTATCCTGAAGTCTGTTTTTACACACTCAGGTACTAGACTGAAACCTGCAGAGCGTGCTGCTGCAGCGTGGTCGGTGACCCTGTCAAACATACTAGTTTGCTAACATGAGAACATATTAAAGACGTCGTCTTATATATGAGGGATGCACAGAGGGATATTTTGCCGGCTGGCATCCAAAATGAATGTAATGTCCATTCTGTCAGGAGGGTATTAGAGACCTGTCACTGGACAGGTGATGCTGACTTTAAAAGGCGCATAGAGATTCTGCCTTATAAGGGTGAGGAATTATTTGGGGATGGTCACTGGGACCTCGTATCCGCAGCAACAGCTGGGAAGAAATATTTTTACCTCAGTTTTCCTCACAGACTAAGAAAGCACTGTATTATCAGGTACAGTCCTTTCGGCTTCAGAAAAGCAAGCGGGTCAAAGGCGCTTCTTTTCTGTACAGAGACAAGGGGAGAGGGAAAAAGCTGCACCAGTCAGCCTGTTCCCAGAATCATAATTCTTCTCTCGCTTCCTCTGAGTCCACAGCATGACGCGGGGGCTCCTCAGGTGTAGCCAGGTACGGTGGGGGGCCGTCTCAAAAATTTCAGCGATCAGTGGGCTCGCTCACAGGTGGATCCCTGTTTCATTCAAGTAGTATTTCAAGGGTACAAGCTGGAATTCGAGAGGTCTTCCCCCCGCCGTTTCCTCAAATATGCCTTGCCGACAACTCCCTCAGGCAGGGAGGCTGTGCTAGAGGCAATTAATAAGCTGTATTCCCATCAGGTAATACTTAAGGTGACCCTACTTCAACAAGGACGGGGTTACTATTCCACACGGTTTGGGGTACCGAAACCGCATGGTTCGGTGTGACCCTTTTTTATATTTAAAATCCTTGAACACATACATAAAAAAATTCAAGTTCAAGATGGAATCGCCCAGGGCGGTTATTGCAAGCCTGGACGAGGGGATTACATGGTATCCCGGGACATCAAGGATGCTTACCTGCATGTCCCCATTTACTATCCTCGCCAGGAGTACCTCAGATTTGTGGTACAGGATTACCGTTACCAAGTCCAGACTCTGCCGTTTGGACTGTACATGGCACCGAGGGTGTTACCAAGGTAATGGCCAGAATGATCATACTCCTTCGAAAACGGGGAGTTTTTAATGATCCCGTACTTGGACAATCTCCTTATAAGGGCGAGGTCCAAGGAGCAGTTGCTAGTCGGGGTAGCACTATTTTGGAAAGTGCTACAACAGCACGGTTGGATTCTAAACAGTCCAAAGACACAGCTGTTTCCTACGACACGTCTACTGTTCCTGGGGATGGTTCTGGACATAGACCAGAAATAAGTGTTTCTCCCGGAGGAGAAAGCCATGGAGCTGTCATCTCTAGTCAGCGACCTCCTGAAGCCAAAACAGTTATCGGTGCATCATTGCACGTGAGTCCTGGGAAAAATGATAGCTTCCTACGAAGCAATCCCATTCGGCAGGTTCCATGCAAGAACTTTTCAGGGGGACCTGTTAGACAAGTGGTCCGGATCACATCTTCAGATGCATCGGCTGATAACCCTGTCTCCAAGGACCAGGGTATCTCTACTGTAGTGGCTGCAGAGTGCCCATCTTCAAGAGGGCCGCAGGTTCGACATACAGGACTAGGTCCTAGTGACCATGGATGCCAGCCTTTTGAGGCTGGGGGGCAGTCACACAGGGAAGAAGCTTCCAGGGACTTTGGTCAAGTCAGGTGACTTCCCTACATAAATATTCTGGAACTGAGGGCCATTTACAATGCCCTGAGTCAGGCAAGGCCTCTGCTTCAAAAGGCCGGTCCTGATCCAATCAGACAACATCACGGCAGTCGCCCATGTAAACCAACAGGGCGGCACAAGAAGCAGGATGGCGATGGCAGAAGCCACAAGGATTCTCCGATGGGCGGAAAATCATGTGTTAGCACTGTCAGCAGTGTTCATTCTCGGAGTGGACAACTGGGAAGCAGATCTTCTCAGCAGACACGACTTCCACCCGAGAGAGTGGGGACTTCATCCAGAAGTCTTCCAAAGGATTGTACACCATTGGGAAAGGCCACAGGTGGACATGAAGGCGTCCCGCCTCAACAAAAAGCTATAAAAGATATTGCGCCAGGTCAAGGGACCTTCAGGAGATAGCTGTGGACGCTCTGGTAACACCGTGGGTGTACCAGTCGGTTTATGTGTTCCCCCCTCTGCCTCTCATACCAAAGGTACTGAGAATAATAAGAAGGCGAGGAGTAAGAACGATACTCGTGGTTCCGGATTGGCCAAGAAGAGCCTGGTACCCAGAACTTCAAGAAATTATATCAGAGGACCCATGGCCTCTGCCGCTCAGACAGGACCTGCTGCAGCAGGGGCCCTGTCTGTTCCAAGACTTACCGCGGCTACGTTTTGATGGCATGACGGTTGAACGCCGGATCCTAAAGGAAAAGGGCATTCCGGAGGAAGTCATTCCTACGCTGATTCAAGCCAGGAAAGATGTAACTGCAAAACATTATCACCGCATATGGCGGAAATATGTTGCTTGGTGTGAGGCCACAAAAGGCCCCAACAGAGGAATTTCAACTAGGTCGATTTCTGCATTTCCTACAAGCAGGAGTGTCTATGGGCCTAAAATTAGGCTCCATTAAGATACAGATCTCGGCTCTGTCGATTTTCTTCCAGAAAGAATTAACTTCAGTACCTGAAGTTCAGACATTGTAAAAGGAGTGCTGCATATTCAGCCCCCGGTTGTGCCTCCAGTGGCACCTTGGGATCTCAACGTGGTGTTGAGTTTCCTAAAATCACATTGGTTTGAACCACTAAAAACCGTGGATCTAAAATATCTCACGCGAAAAGTGGTCATGTTATTGACCTTGGCTTCGGCCAGGTGTGTATCAGAATTGGCGGCTTTGTCTTTGAAGTGCCATCCTGCCTGACACTGCAGTGCCACTCCTAGATGGGCCAGGTGTTTGTGTCGGCCACTTGTGTCGCTTAGCTTAGTCACACAGCGACCTTGGTGCGCCTCTTTTTTTCTTTGCATCATGTGCTGTTTGGGGACAATTTTTTTGAAGTGCCATCTTGCTTGACACTGCAGTGCCACTCCTAGATGGGCCAGGTGTTTGTGTCGGCCACTTGTGTCGCTTAGCTTAGCCATCCAGTGACCTCGGTGCAAATTTTAGGACTAAAAATAATATTGTGAGGTGTGAGGTGTTCAGAATAGACTGGAAATGAGTGGAAATTATGGTTATTGAGGTTAATAATACTATTGGATCAAAATGACCCCCAAATTCTATGATTTAAGCTGTTTTTTAGGGTTTTTTGTAAAAAAACACCCGAATCCAAAACACACCCGAATCCGACAAAAAATTTTCGGTGAGGTTTTGCCAAAACGCGTCCGAATCCAAAACACGGCCGCGGAACCGAATCCAAAACCAAAACACAAAACCCGAAAAATGTCCGGTGCACATCACTAAAATATATATTTGCCGTATTTTGGAATAATCGCATACCATAATGAGATTTCTCTGACGTCCTAGTGGATGCTGGGCACTCCGATAGGACCATGGGGAATAGCGGGCTCCGAAGGAGGCTGGGCACTCTAGAAAGATTTATGACTACCTGGTGTGCACTGGCTCCTCCCACTATGACCCTCCTCCAAGCCTCAGTTAGATCTTGTGCCCGGCCGAGGTTGGATGCACACTAGGGGCTCTCCTGAGCCTCTAGAAAGAAAGTATAGAATTAGGTTTTTTATTTTCAGTGAGACCTGCTGGCAACAGGCTCACTGCAGCGAGGGACTAAGGGGAGAAGAAGCGAACTCGCCTGCTTGCAGCCGGATTGGTCTTCTTAGGCTACTGGACACCATTAGCTCCAGAGGGATCGACCGCAGGCCCAGTCCTTGGTGTTCGGTCCCGGAGCCGCGCCGCCGTCCCCCTTACAGAGCCAGAAGAAGAGGTCCGGAAAATCGGCGGCAGAAGACATCAGTCTTCACCAAGGTAGCGCACAGCACTGCAGCTGTGCGCCATTGCTCCTCATGCACACTTCACACTCCGGTCACTGAGGGTGCAGGGCGCTTGGGGGGGGCGCCCTGAGCAGCAATAAAAACACCTTGGCTGGCAAAAATACCACAATATATAGCCCCAGAGGCTATATATGTGGTAAATACCCCTGCCAGAATCCAGAAAAAAGCGGGAGAAAAGGCCGCGGAAAAGGGGCGGAGCTATCTCCCTCAGACACACTGGCGCCATTTTCTCTTCACAGTGCAGCTGGAAGAAAGCTCCCCAGGCTCTCCCCTGTAGTTTTCAGGCTCAAAGGGTTAAAAAGAGAGGGGGGGCACTAAATTTAGGCGCAATATTGTATATACAAGCAGCTATTGGGGAAAATTCACTCAGTTATAGTGTTAATCCCCACATTATATAGCGCTCTGGTGTGTGCTGGCATACTCTCTCTCTGTCTCCCCAAAGGGCTTTGTGGGGTCCTGTCCTCAGTCAGAGCATTCCCTGTGTGTGTGCGGTGTGTCGGTACAGCTGTGTCGACATGTTTGAGGAGGAGGCTTATATAGTGACGGAGCAGATGCCGATAAATGTGATGTCGCCCCCTGTGGGGCCGACACCAGAGTGGATGGTTAGGTGAAAGGTATTAACCGACAGTGTCAACTCCTTACATAAAAGGGTGGATGACGTAACAGCTGTGGGACAGCCGGCTTCTCAGCCCGCGCCTGCCCAGGCGTCTCAAAGGCCATCAGGGGCTCAAAAACGCCCGCTCATTCAGATGGCAGACACAGATGTCGACACGGAGTCTGA